>NC_056530.1:33363432-33398920 GCF_019175285.1 Sceloporus undulatus | reverse complement strand
GCCCAAAGTTGAGTTTATTAAACCACCACCCTGTGAGGTAAGTCAGGCTAGTGACTAGCCTCAGTTCACTCAACAGGACTTGAACCCAGATCTCCTCAGTGACAATCTGACACTTCAGCAACTACACCACGCTGCCTCATAGCAATACTTATAAACCAAGTGCCTCCCAATATTGATCTTCCCCTTCAAGATGCTCCCTAATAAACTTAAGAGGAATGACCTCCTGGAAAATGTCCTTCTGAAGAGGACCACACTAGAAGGGGCAGTACCCTGAAGGCAAAGCAATGGCACAGCTGGCTCTTTCAATGCCAAGCACGTTTCCAAAGGGAAGGCTGGCAGGGGAGAATCCAAGCTAATTAGTTTTCAAAACACTGATGGAATCTGTTCCAGGATTCCAAAGGCTTCCAGCCTCATTAGCATCCAACATCTTCCAATGAATATACAGTATCTGAAACCCAAAAGTGGAATGAAAAAAATGCCAAGGAGTAGTAAACTCCTCTTAATTATGGGCACACATAATTGGTTTAACACAAAAGAAGGTACCCATCAAGGAAAGCCTCTTTTTGATCATCAAAGTGACAGGCTTTTAAAGGAACCTTCAAAAGCTGCAAGGATGATCAGGGGATCATCTGTTTTGATAGACTGTATTGCGGTGGGAAGAAAGAAACAGGTTAGATCAGATTTCTCCTCCCCCTGCCTTCCTATTTTTAGCATCACAAACTGATGCGGTATTTCGACTGGCGAATTCTACATGTATATGCTCAGCTCTTCCTTTTACTCCACTTCAGTGTGAAATGTTACAGACTGGGCCTCTGTCAGCACAATGCAACACTATTAACACTGGAGAATTCAGCACAGAGAGGAAAGGAACATAAAATGGCTGACCTAGACCCCCAGCCACTGAAAGTGAAGCATGGCTAAAAAGTGTACCAGTTCAATGCTGGGGAAGAAGAGAGCTGTAGTCTGGCACAAATGGACAGCAACAGGTTGGGAAAATTAGCTGTACATTAGCAGAAAATTCATTCTATACATTTAATGTTGCTTAAATCATGACACATACGTATAAGGGAAGTAGCAGCAGATTTTGCTGGACAGGCACCCTAAGGGTTGCAGAAACACAGAGACACAAAAGAAATGGGGGCAAAAGAAAGACAAAAGTGAGGAGAGAGGGAGCAACACAATCCAGTGAATAAGGAAAATGTTCCCAGATCACAGAATACTGTTCTGGAAAGGAAAGATGGAAAATCTGGTGGTGGAGAATGGAGTCTCCTGCAAGCAGCTATGATTCGTTGACTGGTCCCCAGAATGGAGCAGTTTCCATTGCAACGTTGCTTTCGCAGGTCACTATGTTCTATAAATGAGATATTGTCCTTTACATATATAAATAAATATTCCAATCTTTATAATTTTGTTTCCAAAAAATAATTTCCCCCAGCTCTTGCTACAGATGCCAAAGCTAGACTTTATGCACATAGAACATGTTCTTTACTACTGAGCCACAGAAGTGGATGAGTGGTGCATTTGGCCTTAAAGTATGCCAACATTTTAAGGCTGGGCAATTCTGCATCAAGAACCAAGAGACCTGTAGCAATTGCTTTTCTACAGCATACCGTCCCTTCTTAACCAGAAACATGTAAAATAACTTTGAACCATTACTGTTATTTGACCAACAAAAGGCTGAGGCTTATTTATTAACAGAAAGGGCAAGTCCTTTATAAAACCAAAGCAACAGTTGTGACAATTGAGAGGGAAGATGCTTCGACCCTAAGAAAGAAGGCCATTCAACTTCAGCACATGACAGATTATATTTACAGAGGGGATGATGTCTAGAGACTTGGCTGATGATAGCTCTTGAAAAAGAGGAAGACAAGCCAATTTTTAAAGATTTGAATTAAACAGGCCCAGTTCTCTGCAAAAGAGGCAATGTCCTAACATCCTAACACAAGAATATGTCGTTTCCTTTCTATGTCTGGTGTGTCTTGCATGGGGCAAAAGTAACACGACTTTTAAGCATGTTATCATAAACTTTTCAACAGAGAGAGCCTTAGGCTGCAGTCCCTAAAACACCCTCATATCAGTATTCCAGAGACAAGAATAGGAGAGCAGCTGGAGGTGGCCAAAGCTGAATGTGCTGGTCTTGCCACAGTTCAGCCATCAATGGGGATTGTTGTCCATTTAAAAATATACCCACATGTTCGCTCACACACTGCACTGCTGGAGCTCCCTTCTCCCTCAGCTGTGTACAAAGGCTGGTATTGTCTCTAGCCTTTGGAAACGGAGGGTGAGGAAAAAGAAAGAAAAGACAGCATACAGCTGAGAAAAGCAAAGGCTTGTGGTAGATTGTATGAGAACTTCTTAGACAGTCAGTACTCTGCTCTTCTCGGCCTTCTAGAATCGTGTACATCCAAGTCTTCGGCTTCAGTCGGAGAAGATCCCTTAAGTCCTTAAGAATGTTGGACTTCACAAACACACAGTAATATATAGGAATTTGTACGGTAATTTCGGCCAATCTGAGAGACAGCAAAATAACTGCCTCTTTTCAATTTACAATTAATTATGTACTGATCTGTGAACTGTTCACTCACTCTGCATTGCCAACCTGACTGTATCTAGACCAAGAATTAGTAGGCACACTCCCAAAGCTTTGATTAAGTAAATCAGGTACGAAATGGAGTAGAGCCATAATGGTGGGAGGAGAGCTGCTCCTGGCTCAGGTTCACATGGCTGCAATCCCAACGGAGGACAAAACTGTCAAGATGAGGACAAGGACTCCAGACTGGTAGACTTGAGGTATCTTGAATCCTTTGCCCATGTCCCATGCCTGTAAAATAAAAATGATAAAAAGAGAGAGAGAGAAAGAAGATCAAGATATTTCAGGAAACCAGAAAGCAACCAGCAGGAACCATTCCCTGTACCAAGCATTTCCCAGTGCAGTGTTTGAGAGGGGAGATGCAAAAAAGACAACTGAACAATGAAATTAGAGATAGAGGAGATGCCACATGTTCAATCCATTTACACCAAATCACACTCTACTACAAAGAGTGACATATAGTAAGTTAAATTATATTAATAGAAAGATACGATATGATTTATGGGTATATCAATGACTACTGAAAATTCTATGTTAAGAGGCAGTATAGCTGTAATGGAGACAAACAATAAAGAAACGTTATCATCTCTATGCCCTGCTTCTGGGCCTTCTTAGAGCACTGAGATGTCCACTGATGGGAAAAAAACAATGTTGGACCAGGGGAGGAGATGGAAGATGGGAGCTGCAGTTCAACAACGTCTGGAGGGCCACAGGATGCCCACCGATAGTCCCTAGAGGGACTCAATTCATGTGTTTAAGCAAGGTAGCTCTTCTTTTTAGAAAAGCAAGCATACCACAGCCCAGTGCAACACACTAGAAAGAGACCCAACTGTACAAGACTGCATGGAAAAGTTAACCATCAAACACATTTTTTTGCCATTCTGAGGATGAGACGGTGTTGCATAGCTAAGCTGAGATTTGAACCCTCTTCTCCAGAATCATAGTCCAACACTCAAACCACTACAGCATGCTGGCTCTCACCAGACCACACCGTTGGACAAATGGTAGAAATTCAGGAGACCTTAACCAAGGACTACAAGGAACTGTGAATAGATGCAGATGAACTAATAAAGGCACAGGACTTTCCAAACCTATATGGAAATAGGGGTCAAAGACCTTGTTTTATGCCCCCCCCCCCCCGCCGGGGGGAATGCATGTTTCAAATAAGTTGCAAGATCCCGCAATGCTTATTATTTTTAAAAACTCTTGAGTTTTTCAAAATCAGATGCCTAGCCACTTCCTTGGGCAGAGCAGGAGGGCTGCAAATAGAAAAGTTGCCTTTCCCCAGCTCCTTATGTCCATAATGATCTGTGGCCTCAAAAGAGGAAAAGAGCAGATTTTCAGAAAGTTTCTCTTGTTTAGTAACCCGGAGAGCGCTACTCACAAGAGGATGCCATTAACCCCACAGACCATTTCTTGATTCACAGGGGCAGATTTGCCCTGTTGCATTTACAATGGAGGAACCAGTGTGGTGTAGTGGTTTGAACACTGGCCTATGACTCTGGAGAGCAGGGTTCAAATCCCAACTTGGTCATGGAACCCCATTTGGGCAAGACTCAGTCTCTCAGCCTCAGGGGATGGCAATGGCAAACCACCTCTGAAGAAACTTGCCAAGAAAACCACATGACACGATTGACTTGGGGTCGCCATAAGTTGGAAATGACTTGAAGGTACACAACAACAACAGCAACAAATTTACAATGCACAGGAATATGTTGGGCTGTAGCACTGTTCCCCAGGATCAAGTCCATCGTTTCCAGACCTGTTTGTCTCTCCTGCAGGCAACACTGTCTCACTACTTATGGCACCTTCAAACAGCACTCTGTATGCAGCGACAGTAGCTTCTACATTTCCCCAATAATGTAAAATGGTACACAAAGTTAATCTCTATTTCAAGCCCAGCATGCATAAACATGCCTTTCCCTGAGCAAAAGCCAATCATCCCATTTCCTTCTAAACCAGAATACCCTCCAGATTTTATATTCTGAATTCTCTCAACCCACAACCCTCCAAAAAAGGGAAGGCTGGAAGGGAGGAATCCATATTCACTGTTTGGAAGAGGGAGCGTCAAAAGATGCCCACAAGCCTGGCGGTGGAGACAGTGCTTGGCCTTTATAGTCTTCTTTTCAAAATGGAAATCACACATGCAGGGCTCATACTTCTTCAGGGGGAGAATGTCTGCACCAAAGTCTCAGCCCTGGGCAAGTACTGACCTCAGTTGCTTTCAAGGGAATGTTGCCGAGCTCCAGAAGTGAGCATTCAGAACCATTAAAAAAATAAAATAAAAAGGGGGAAACATAAAAGGCTGACAGATCTAATCGTTTTCAAAAGTGTCAGCCAGCTCACAACATAGAGAATGACAACAAAGGATACTGATACAAGATGCAACTTCTGGTTGCTTCAAGCAAGCTTAACCCTTCCCTTTGCTTTCAAAATCCTACTGTTTAAGACATGCTTTTAAACTACTGTAAATGGATACAGAATCATCAGTATAATTCTCCTGATGTTGCTTCTGTTTCAAAAGATTTCTTTCCTTAGGGCAGCCTTCCACAATATAGGATATGGTGGATGTTCTTCAAGATGAATCCTATCATCTCCACCATCCCAGGCCAACATAGCCATATTGTGCAGGTCAGGGGATGACAGCAGTCATAGTATTATGCATCTGGAGGGGCCAGGTTGAGGAATTTAATTTAGGGGTTATTCAGAGGGTGAAAATAATCCTGGCAGAATGTGGGTAGAATCTTTGTTGTTCTCATGATTTTGAATGCACCAGAGTATGTTTAGTGGGAGCTGCCAGGAAACCCGCTTAACCCAAGAAAATGCATCTTAGTTCCCCCCCCCCCCAATTTCCTAAAAGATTTGCATTGTCAGCGGTGTGAGTAACAGATGTGAATAGATTCAAGATAAACCAGGATAAAACTCTGCATGCCTTGAATGTGTTTTGAATACATTCGCATCATCAACTCCATCTTTATTCACAGTGATGATCTGTGTGAATAAGAGACATCGCAGAGATGAGGTTCCAATATATAAATAGTGTGAACAACTAAACTGTAATAGGTGAGTGAGATTATTCACATAGTCACACTAACAAAAACATCTGAATAAACCCTCTGTTGTTTCTCCCATGATATCCTCACATGCTACCCTGAGATGTAAGCATGGCTGGCTCAAGCGAGAGAATGAGATGAGGTTTAAAACAAGATCCTCTGGTTTCCTATCCCACACTCTTAACCACCATAGTAGAATTCAAAGATATAGCTGTGTTAGTCTGCAGAATCAGTATGTAGGGAGATCTTGTAGCACCTTTGAAAGAAAGAAGTTGGCAGCATGAGCTTTCATAGACTTAAGTCTATTTCCTCAGATGCATTCAGGAAGATGTAATGTAATGTATTTCATTATGTGAGTGATGGGACCAAAAGTGACTTTTTGGGTGGAAAAACTATTATTATTTTCAGTCTTCACAAAAGATAATGAAAGCTGAAAAAGATTTATGTATTAATAAATTGTTGTGTGCTTTCAAGTCATTTCTGACTCGTGGCAACCCTAACACAAACCTACAGTGTGGTTTTCTTGGCCAGTTTCTTCAGAGGGGGTTTGCCATTGCCATCCTCTGAGTTGAGAGAGTGTGAATTGCCCAATGTCACCCGGTGAGCTTACATGTCCCAGCCGGAGTTTGAACTCTGGCCCCTAAAGTCATAGTCCAACACTCAGACCACTACACTGATGGAGGCAGGTGTCACACATACATTTAACCTGGCCTTTTAAATTGTCTTCTCAGTAGAATCATTTTTCACCATTTTATTATACCTGTTTTTAAAGTGTTTTTGTTTATGTTTCTAATGTTTCACTGTGTTTTTTTATTTGTTGTAAAAGTGAAACGGCTGTGATAGAAATGCATCATAAAACATTTCTTTTTGGAAGCATCCAGTTGGCCACTTTGTGGAAAAGGATGCTGGAGGGAAATAGAAATTTGGTAGAACAGGATCCGACAGAGCTCCATCAGCTGCAAAAACAAAGAAAAACTGAACCCCAATTCAACCGTCCCAAAGTTACACAAAAAGGTTACTTACCAAATGTCTGATTCCATTCCAAGTGTGGAAGGTCAAGGGGAAAGCCAAGGCAAACTTTGCTGAGTAGATGAGAGCAGGGCCCAGACTGAGGGACCGGATGAGCTCCAGATAGTCAGCGAAATGCCCTGGAAGTACCAGAGCACTTAAGCCAAAGAGCGACACTCCTGGAAAAACACATTTAAGGAAGAATAGGAATGCTGAAGAGCTATATAAATCAAACAACATTAATTAGAATTAATTAATAACCAACTCCCCAAATGCTATCACACTGCTTATATCAAATGAGAAACAACAATTGGGGGGTACACAGCAACTACAAGCATTCAAAAAGATAAGCCCCTGCCTCTGCAAAAGCGTCTGGAAAATTCACATCCCAGGCAATGACATGTCACCAAGCTTTCACTTGCAACTGGGCAAGAGAAAAGCCCTAAAGCCAAAGTCTAGAAACAAGTCTAGAAACAGCCAAACTGATAGGTAGCGGAGAAGAGGAGAGGAGAGAAAGCTGGCAAGGACCAAGACAACTTGGCCAGAGTGCACATGCCATCTGGGCATTGGAAGATGGGAGCAGGGTTTCTCTCTGCCACCCCTGGGCTTCCACTCTTTTCCTCCTGCTTTCCCTGACCTCTTCCAGGTGGCATTACCAAGAAGGTTGGTAGGGAAGGGCAAGCAAATGAAGTAAGAGTGGCGCCTAACTGTTGTTAGCTATTCTCCCATCCAACCAACCACTAACATTTGGCCAAGTGCTTACAAATGGTATGTCTGGCACCTTTGTTCTCTCTCTCTCTCTCTCTCTCTCTCAACCTCTCCCTCTCCCTTCCCCCCCCCCCCCGGCCATCCAAATGTTTCTGGTAAATTTAATCAGGGCATGAAAGCAACATGCATAATGCTGTTTACCCTCTATGTCTGATATTTATAAGTATAGAAAATGTACTCTATTGTCCTCTGACAATAGAGGTTCCACTTATTTATCCCCATTTACATAGGAGCAAATAGCATTGAACTTAGGGGGCTTAAACTTCAAATATACAGTTAGAAACAGGCTTTGAAGACTCCAATTCTGTGCATGCTTACAGTTGGCCTTCTGCATCCATAGATTCAAACTTGAATCTATGGATCCATGTCTTGAAAATATATTTTTTTTAAATCCAAAAAGCAAACATTAATTTTGCCATTTTATATAAGGGAGAAAATTGTATTACCCCTGTTTTATATAATGGGACTTGAGCATCCACAGATTTTGGTATCTAGGGGAAAGCGAGTCCTGGAACCAAGCCCCAGCGGATACTAAGGGCCCACTGTATTTTGAAGCCTGAGATGACAGAAAGAACTATACCACTTGAACATGCAGGAGGAAGCTCTTATTTCCTGATGTTGTTCCATGTTATTATGATAGAACAACATGCCCTTCAAAAAAAGGTAGCATATATTGAGGAAAGGGCTTTGAGAAGGTTCTACTTGTAGGGATATTTTCCAGAGGGGCCACATACACTCATACTTACAGACCAACACTTGCAGTTTGACAGAGGCTGGATGGCCATCTGTTGGGGATGCTTTGATTTAGATTTCCTGCATGGCAGGGTTTGGACTGGATGGCCCTAGAGGTCTCTTCCAACTCTACGATTCTATGATTCTAAGTGGTACGTTCTGTTCTATCATTGATGATAATATCACTGGTGAACAAACAGAGAAAAAGGTAAAGTACCTAAACTCATTGCAACTCCTGTACCACGGTGGGAAATGGACATCATCATGGGGAGAGACCATCTGAAAGAGAAAAGACATAGTGATGCACTTGAGAACTGACATAAAGAGAAGACAGGGCTAGTCACAATGATTATACATGCTCTCATTAGTATCAACAGCCACAAAGCTTCTCGGTATCAGCTGCTAGGACAATAGGTGCCCCAGTGAGCTATAATAGTCACAAAAAGACTAAATCCATGGCTAAAAGAAGTCCCATGCCTGAATTATTTTACCAGCCTCAGAAGTCTCACACTAGACACATCGTAGAAGTTTAGCAGCGGGGTACTGTTAATGTTATGCCAATGTTCATGGATGATGACACTTCTGTCTACAGATGTCTTCATAACAAATATGGATTTTCTGGAATAATGTTTTATTATCTGCAACACAGATTTGTTTGCTGAACTCCCCGGGGGAAAGGCCAGTTCTTGACACCATGAAGCGAAATGACAACCAACATAGGCACCAACAATTCAATGGATGCAATTGTAACCTTAATGAACTGGCCAGTCCAACAGGAGGCTGGGAGGAAGGGGGCATGTATGGTGGGGCCTCCATGACTGGGCTATGCCAATGTGTCACTGGGTGCAATAATACACAGTACAGGCGGTCAATCATTTGTGTGATTGAATGGCCAGTCGCACGGTTGGTTGCACGAGGCATCAAAAAGACTGGCAGGTGGATGAGACAAGGGTGATGACTAGTGGCCACTGGCAGTACATCTGTGAGCTTATACACATGGGTTTGCAGTGGAATAAGAAAAATGTGACCTATAGCAATAGCAATAACAGTAACATTTCTATACCGCTTATCTGTGCACTTAAGCACTCCCTAAGCGGTTTACAAAGTGTAAGCTAATTGCCCCCAACAATCTGGGTACTCATTTTAACAACCGCAGAAGGATGCAGGCCTGAGTCAAGCTTGAGCCCTTTCGCTGGGATTGAACTCGCAACCTTATGGTTTTGAATGAGTGGCTGCGGTACAGACATTTAACCACTGCACCACCAGGGCTCCTAGCGCAGTCTGTACCTGAAAATGCCCCACTTTGGCAGGTCTGTCCTTCCAGACAAAGTAGGGTGGGGTGGACTGCCTATGTGTGTTCAGTCCATTGTGAAAGGTGGCTGTGTGGTCAGTGGGTTTTCCTTGAGAAACAGGAAACCCTGGAGGTAAGCCAGCTTTTCCATTCTGTCCAGTCCCCTAGATCCCAATTCAGGGAAAGGCAGGTTATAAGTACAATATATATATATAGCAGGACTGCAAGTGATATTCCCAGAATCTCAAGACAAGAGATAATTTTAAGCTCCATGTGCGTGTATATGACTTCAAGTCATCTGTCGACTTATGGCACCCTTTTTGCCATATTTTTAGACTGGGTTAAGGCCCCTTTGGGCCGGGATCTGGCTGGATCCATTGGATTTCTGTCCAGTCTCAGTTTGGGACTAATGGCTTGCACTTTCTGGACAGGACAACACAAAGCCTGTTGGCCCATGCTTATAGGCTGTAAATTGAAATTGTCATACTTTGGAGATAACATGAGTGACACATTAAAAAAGACAACACTGCTTGACAAGGTAGTTGTTGGTGTTCCTTTCTTTCTTTCTTTCTTTCTTTTTTTGCCATTTAAATCTGGGAATTTAATTCTCAATGTAAGGAAGGTAGGAAGAAAACTAGCACTCAGTAATCAACTATAGGAACTACAAAATGGCTTAGGAGGAGCAAACCATTACAGCTAGCTCCATGTCTGCACTCAGAATTATGCAAAGAATCTAGCTAGAGGGAAAAAAAGGATGGAGGAATCTGTGGAGGTGGCTGAGAAATGACATTACTCCAATGGTAGGAATCTTGGGAGGGCAGTGGAAGAAAGAAAGAGCAAAGGGGTATAAAGGAACACATAAATATAAAATTCAAGGCTGTCACAGTTGAAACTGGGCTGCAGATTCTACAAAGAAACCCCAAAGCTAGTGCTCAGAATGCAATGTGTAAATCAAGGTTGCAATTTTGTCCCCAAAGAGCCAGTGTGGTGCCATGTTAGAGTAAAATACTTGGGCCAGAGAGAACTCAATTTAAATCCCATCTCAACCATATAGCTTCCTGGGAGACCTTGGGCAAGTTACAACCACATAGTCTAATCTAATCATCATTCTGCTTTGTTCACTGAATTTTATAGCAGTTGCTTATGTCATTAGCCGCCACTTGGGCCTAAGAGCAAATCATGCCTGAATTCTCCCAAGAAGCCAAGACAACTAAATTGAGACTGTCATACTTTGTACATATATGAGTGACTCATTAAAAAAGACAGTGATGATTGGAAAAGCAGAAGGCAGCAGGAAAAGAAGACAACTGTATTACAGGTAAGCAGACTCAAGCAAGCTACAGCCCTGCGTCTGGAAGACCTGAGCAGAGCAATTGATAACAGAGTGACCTGGAGCCTTTCATTTATAGGGTTGTCATAAATTAACACAATGGCAGTTAATAACAATAAATCTTGTGAGTTTCCAGAAAGAGGGCTTCTCACACTAGGGATTAGAAGACATAGTTTATCTCTTCTGTCTTCCCCTCTTTACCTGAAAAATGCAACAACATTTTCTAGTTAAGAACATAGAGTTCTGACTCCTGGTCAATTAGTCTTAATAGTGCAAATCTGTTTTTGACACAGCCTTTAAATTCTGCAGGGACCTCACAGGGACAGAGTGACAATTATAAAGATTCTTTCACTAGATACTACTCTGTGCTTCTTGGGCAGAAAGGAAGGAAATAAATGCACCTCACCACTTTCCTAAGAAAGTGTAACACTCGATTAAATCACCCCAACCAACACTTCTCTGCCTCTTATCTAAGATAGCTCTTACTGGTAGATGGTGATATGAGGGGATAAAGGGCGGCTGGACCGAGTGTTCTTGTCCCAAAACTGGGCCATTTCTTCTTTTGCAGTCGTTGCCATGGAGACCAGACTGGAATAAAAAACAGTGTAGATGTTATTTATGGCATTTATTAAGTGTACTTTCATCCAAAAATGGGTCTCAAGTATACACAGGGGTTTGAAACATCTATTTCAAACAGAAAACAACATACAACATTAAAGAGTAATACGTTAAAATAGAGAGGAATGATTATGACTAGTTCATGAGCGAAAAAACACCTGACTTTCAGTATGGATAAACAAAGAGAAAGGTTTTAACTAGGTGCTGAAATGCAAAGGCTGGCTGATATGGGAAGAGATTCTCCAGATGCTTTGCGTGAATTTTTGTTCTTCTGGAAGAACATCAAGAGAGCCCCACTAGATCCACTGTAGCTCAATATCCTATTTTCCATAGCAGATAGCCCAATTTTTTATGGGTTGCTGACATGTGATTTTGCCCCCCTTCACTCTCTGTTTGTCTTGAGAGCTGCATACTCAAAGTACACTGCTCCTGGGTTACTCCAGATTTTGTTTTACTAGAATTTGGGCTACCGGTTTCATGAGCCAACACATGATCCAAATAACTATTTTGTGTGCCAAATGACATATTACTCTCACATATTTCAAGTTGTTTCCAACTTATGATGACCCTTAGGTGAACCCCTCACAGGGTTTTCTTGGCAAGAGTTGTTCAGGGAAGTTTGCCTTTGTCTTTGAGTCCAAGAGAGTGTGACATGTCCAAGGTTCCCATGGCCAAGCAGGGATTTGAACCCTGTTCTCCAATCTTCTCCAGTTCTCCAATCTTCAAACCACTACACCATGCTGGCCCTCACTCTCATACGCATTCATACACATAAATAATAGCATAATATCCAAAGCCAACCCCTAACTGCCAAAATGTTGTTAGCTGAGTGATCCTTGCTTGGTCACGGAGGTCTTCCATATATATCATGGCTAGAAGTCACTGACACAGCTCACAATTATGGATCCAACCCTTTCATTCTGGCATTTCATTTATTCATCGCACCTTTAAACTGCTCATTAACCAGAGTGGGCTAGGCAGTGTACATTCTGTTAAAATATAAAATACAATGAAAGATTGACAAAGAAGCAAGATGAAGGTTAAAATCTAGCAAGGAAAATAAAGTATTTCACCATGCAAAAGAAGCAACAGATTAAAAATATACAGATTTGAAAGCCTCAGTACAAATCCCTTTCACAGGAGGCTAGGGGTGGCTCCTGAATTATCCTTTAGCTGGCTATCAAACTAACGTTGCAGTTAAGAGATCTTCTGTTCTGTCGAATTCAGAGGTCTTCTGTTTTATGAACTTTTCTATTTTATGTGCCTTGTTTTAGCCAAACCATTAGGTAACACAGCTTAATAGTGTCTACATCCTCTGAAGATGCCAACCACAGATCCTGGCGAAATGTTAGGAATAAACTCTTGCAGAACAATGTCACATAGCCTGAAAAACTATGCATGTTGGCAGTGAAAGCCTTTGACGTCACACTATCTACAGTGTCTGGCAGCATTTAACATTTTCAGACATGACTCTCTTCCCTAGTCCTCCTGAGAGATGCAAAGGACTGACATATGCAAAACACATGTTCAATCACTAGGTTCATCCATGTGGTTTGGGCAAATTATTTTAATGAAATTCAATACCACAAGATATGGTGATGGCCATCAACATAAGTCTGCTTTAAAAAGAGATTTGACAAGTGCATGGAGAATAAGGCTATCAAGGGCAGACTAGTCACAAACACTTTATATCACATTCAGAACCAGAAGTAGCATGATTCTCAACATCAGTTGCTACATTAAAATAGCAGGAAAGCCCTCGAGTCAGTCAGCCAGTGAACACTGTTGGATGCATCATACTGCGATTTCTTAAAAGACCCGCAGGTTATCGAAGGCACCAATTGTAGGATTAACACCCTGCCAGTATTTTTAATAGCAAGTGAACTGTGGAATATATGGAGATGAAATTTGACAAGAAGAGGGAATCTTGTGAAGATCCTGAGAAGATCCTAACAGGAGAAGGAGGAGGGGAATTAACAAAGCTCTTTTACTGTTAAAAACATACGGTTGTGTGGAGAGTCCTGGACCAAGACGAACGCAGAGGCAGCGCCGGCCAGCTAATCTGAAAGGAAAGACAAATTATGTGTTATGTTTACAAATGGAAGCTCATTCTTCCTGGTAGCCAAAAATGCAATATGTAACCTTATGCAGGCATCTCTCAGCCTCAGCCTAAAGTGATTTTGAAACAAAGGGCTTCAAGAAATGGGAAGGATACCAAGGAAACACTGTGATATCCTGCTCCCAGTTTCCACTCAGGTCAGTTCCCAGCCCAGCACAGAACCAGGCATTCATATACCCACCCACTGCGTGCCACAGATCTGCCACAGCCACACACCTCTTGCCTGTTGCTGTCATCGTATCCTCTCTGAATGCCCCTGCTGCAACTCATAAGGGCAGAAATGGGACTCCTGGCTACACTCACAGAGCCAGGCGCCCCTTTTCAACATCTCTAGCTGAATAGGAGGCCTTCAGAAGTGACGGCGGCAACAGGTAAGGAGCACATGGGTACATACAGTCTGCTGGTTCTCACAGGAGAGTTCCTCAGAAACTCTGCTGAAAACAGAGGAGGGTGATCAGAATGGTGAAAAGTCTGGAAAGCATGCCCTATGAGGAGCGAACTAGAGAGTTGGGGTATGTTTAGCCTGGAGGAGAGAAGGTTAAGAGGTGACATGATAGCCCTGTTTAAATATTTGAAGGGGGTGTCTTACTGAGGATGCAGCAAGCTTGTTTTCTGCTGTTCCAGAGAAGAGGACCCAGAACAATGGATGCAAGTTGCAACTTCCTGACAGTAAGAGCTGTTTGACAGTGGAATGCACTCCTTTGAAGTATGGTGGAGTCTCCTTCTTTGGTGGTTTTTAAACAGATGCTGGATGGCTGTCTGTCCAGGGTGCTTTGATTGTGAGTTTCTGCATGGCAGGGGGGTTGGACTGGATGGCCCTTGGGGTGTTTTTACACAAGATATAGGACCTTTGGGGTTGGGATTGGGCCAGATCCACAGGATCCGCATCTAGTCTGCCCAATCCTAGCCTAGGGCCAGCCTTCGTCATCTAGAAAGGACAACATCAAGCCAGGGGAACATAGATCTTTTGGTCCACATGGATGGGGACAAAGAGTCCCATTTTAAAAACTATAGCATTCAAAACATATAAAGGCAACATACTTGTACTCATATTCTCTCAAACACTCTCTCAATATCTAGCCTTTGCCTCAGAGCTAGAACTCAAGAAGACTCGTAATATATTTTAAAACAGATACAACCAAATACACCTTAAGTTTCACTATTCAAACACTTTTAAAGCAATTTGTTGTTGTGTGCCTAGAAGTTGTTTCCAATGTATGGCGATCCTAAGGCCTATCATGGAGTTTTCTTAGCACGTTCCTTTGGAGGAGATTTCCCATGGTCATTCTGTGAGGCTGAGAGAGTGTGACTTGCCCATGGTCATCCAGTGGGTTTCCATGGCTGAGCCAGGAGTCCTGGAGACCTGCTCTAATCAATATTCAATTAAAACTGGATCTTTTCCTCTTGGGATTGAGGGATGCAGAGCTGGAACAGAATCAAGGAAGATTATTTTGATATATGGCCATGGCAGCAAGATTGTTCTATGCTCAAAGATGGAAAAACCCAACACTACCTACTAAGAAGGAATGGGTGTTGAAACTGACAGAGGTGGTAAAAATGGATAAACTGTCTGGTTTGATTGGAGGAAGACCATTAGGGACATTTCTTAAAAATGGGGAACTCCTTTGGAAAATGACTTGATAACTTTTGGTTTTGGTGATAGAAGAGCCTATGTTCTAAATTTAGAGAGAGATGTATGAATACTATATATATGCATAACTGGCAAAAGGAAGATCAAAAGTCACTTTTTTCTTTTCTTTTTTAAAATACTTTTTAATGATACTATATTTTAGTTTTATACCTTTTTTAATCTTAATGTATTTCAGATATTTTTTAAAAAAACCAACAAGGACCTTAGTTACTACTCTGAGTCCAATGGATTGTTGGAAAGATTCAACTGAACTCTAAAACACATGCTTAAGATGTTGGTAGAAGAAGGTCCAGGGGATGGCATAAATTATCACCCTCCTCCTTGTTTGCAATTAAGGAGGTCTCCCAAGTATCAACCCTGTTTTCTCCTTTCAAGCTTGCATTTGGGCAACAGCCCTGGGGAATATCAGATCTTTTTAGGGAAGACTGGCAAGAGACTCACCCTGGCTATTCAGTCTATGCATCAGTATGTATTGGACATGAAGTAACCTCTTAAACTGGTCTCCCATATCGCCCAGGAATATTTAGGAGAAGCACAGTCAGTGTAGAAATCATACTATGAAAGGAAGGCACACATCCATGTCTTCAGCCAGACCAATGAGTCTTCCTTTTGTTGACCTCCTTAGGGGCTAAACTGTTTGCGCCAAGGAAAGGACCCTTTGAGGTGGTATGCCAAGAAGGACCTGTACATTATGAGACCAGATTGAGGGACAGAAGATGCATTACTCAAATCCTCCGTCTATTACAAAACTGGAAAGAATGGGAAGCCATGTTTGCTGATCTGAAGGAAAGGAACTTTGGGCCTGAGGTAAGAGACCTAAAGAAAACATCCCTACTTACTTCAGAGGAGCATTTGACTCAGACGGCCCAAATAAGAGCCTTGGAAAAGGCCTACCCTGATGTTTTTTCCACCTCTCCAGGCAGGACACGCTTCACACACCATTGCATTACTACCATCTCAGGAATAGTATAGGAAGCCCCCTGTTGCTATCAATAGTGGGACCAAGGAGGCTTGCAAAAGTTAAAACAAAGACAATTAAAAGCGTTTACATAAAGAGAGATTAAAAATGTAAGAGAAGTAGTTATAAGATATAATTAAAAGCATACTTAGAATTAAAACCTTTAATTTAAACAGATCCCCTTTCTAAAAAAATGAGCAAGACCCTGTTTATCCTGTCCTTCCTCCAAGGAGACCAGGGCAGCTTACATGTCCTTGCCTCCAGCAAAGCTTTCTGAGGTTAAATCAGGGTTAAAGATAGGTATTGGCCTGAGGTTACCCAGAGAGCTTTGTGGCTAACTGGGGATTTAAGCCTGAGCCTCCTTAGTACTTGCCTGATCTACTAATATCTACTATGTTATCTACTGCGCCAGAGAGGTTGCATTAGAGTACAACCGTCATTGTGCAACATTATGCAGGACATCTAATCTGGGAAGACTGCTCTGGAGTCGTGGACAAAACTCCCCTGAGTATTGCCCCCTATCTGAGTATTGTCCCCCTGAAGCAGGTCCGTTCAGATGGAATAAGATGGCCTTTGAAAGTAAGCTGAGATTGTGTCCCAGGTGGCAGTTTGGTGGCAGATTCACTGAGAATATCAATGCTGATGGTACAGTTCATCTTTCTTTGCCCACTAAACATAAACTGTTGAAAGCAGGTGATAAAATAGGTCCTGCAAACAGAACCATCCAAGGACTGAAGAACTAAGCATTGCTGGCTTGTTTCCATTGTGTCATTCGACATGCAGAGGAATCTGTGACATGGTAGGTCACTATCATGGCTCAGTGAGCATCACATTTCTATTTCAAACTGACACATTGGGCATGAGGCAAATTAAAGGTTTAAGGGTTTTTATTGCAAAGACACACCAGGGCCCAGGGGCCACAGAAGCTATTTCGGACAGATCCAGTCAAACTGTTGTCCAGCTGACATTGAAAGGTGACCCAACAGTAAGATATGGATAGGGGAGAGGAGAGAGGCTCACAATCCATCTGTCATAGCTCAAAGATTTTGGAAATGTGGGCTGAAATCTACTTCATCCGAAGAACAGGTTACAAAGAAAGCACACCACGTTTTTAACTGCCTCCTTCCCACTTGCTTGTCTTGCCAGATCTCCCTCCTTCCAAGTCAGGAGAAAGTTTTAGGAAACAGGGACAGCTGAGTATGAAAGACAGAAGGGGACCAAATTTATGGTCAATAGCCAGAATTAGGACCAAATGCCCCTGACAGCCTGAGTCTAAGAAGTGTGAACTGGTAGACAGCCACCATGTATGATGGGAAAATGGCTATTCCTGTGTCTTTCGGTGGGAGACCACGTTTTTTCATAAAACAGATAATGTAATAAAGACTGTCATTACTGTCCTCGCTTTTGTCCAGCATGTTACTCAAAGTACTAGGTCTGCAAGGTCCTTTGGGGAGTAGTAACTGACTTTTTTCTTAAGATGTGTGTAAACACAGACATATACATGGGAACATGCACACAAGGATTACGGTAATGATCATCATGATCATATTTGTGCATTTCTCTTCAGTCCACCCAGGCTTCCAAAAACCAACAACCTCCAGCTCTACTACACTAAAGGATTGGCCTGAGAGATAAGAGGTGAACCAGTTTAGGACTGATTCTCCAGAACTCTGGCCTGCTCCATAGGATTATTTATTTGTTACCTAAAACAGGGGCAAAGTGCTGTAAGGCACAATTTAGACCAAAATAAAGCGACGGAGTCTTCAGAGTAGCTGCAAAATCAAGACTAGAGTTATAAAACGTTGTATGGCACCCCAAAGACTTCTACTGGCATAAATGTCCAAGGATTAAATCAACTCCAGCAGATGCATGGAGTGGTGCCTCATCCTAGTATTAGATTTGTACTTGTGGATGGGTCAAGGAATTGATATATAAAAAGGACCACTGCAATGACTGTTAACAAACAGCAGTTGCTTTATCAAAGAAAAAAAAAGCATGTATTGTCACTCAACTACTGTTTGTTAATAGCCATAGTTTAAGGCCATGCTTGCATCAGGATACAAACTACAGCACTGCTTCATACTTCTGCATTACAGTGACTTTTAATTTCACTATTATAATCACACATCTATTCATTCATCCCTCTTCACACACTGCAGCTGACAAAATGGACATTAGCCCACAAAAGGCTGTGCAAAATAAAGTAATTTGGTCGTTAAAGTGCCAAAGGTGGTATGCTGTATGTGCTGCAAGATTAACATGGGTACCTTCCCTTAAAAGACTTAATCTGTGACAACAAGAAATCACATTAAGCCTGTAATCCTAAACACTTTAAGTGAGGTTGTAAATCCCACTGAAGTCAGTACAACATCTATATGGAGGAGGATGGTCCAGGGGACAACTATGAATCCGCTAAGGACCCACTACAGACCACTTCCCTGCAAATGTGCGTTTTGAATTCACCCTCTGAGAAAATAAGACTCATAGAAGCCTAGAGTTGGAAGAGACCGCAAGGAGGGCCCTCCAGTCCAACCTCCTTCTGCCATGCAGGAACTCTCATTCAAAGCACCCTCAACAGATGGCCATCCAGCCTCTGCTTAAAGTCCTCCAAAGAAGGAGACTCCTTCCTCCACTGTCTCCAAGGGAGTGTGCTCCACTGTCAAACAGTTCTTGCTGACAGGAAGTTCCTCCTAATGGTTTAGTGGACTCTCTTTTCTTGTAGCTTGCATCCGTTGTTCTGCATTCTAGTCTCTGGAGCATCAGAAAACAAGCTTGCTCCATCCTCAATGTGACACCCCTTCAGATACTTAAACAGGGCTGTCATATCACCTCCTAACCGTCTCTTCTCCAGGCTAAACATTCCCAGCTCATAGGGAATGGTTTCCAAATGAAGGAGTTAAGCCAGTCGCACATGGAGAAATGCCACAAACTGACATCCATCTCCACATTTAAGCTTATGTTGTTATTGATGTTTGCCTTGAAGTTATTTCTGACTTATGGTGACTCTCATGGGGCTTTCTTGACAGAATTTGTTCAGAGTAATGGTCCCCAAACGTTTTCAGGCTCCCATCCCCTTTCCTCTTGGGCAAAAACCTAGTCCCCCCCCAGCATGTCTTTCTTGATAGGAGGTCTAGTATTCGACTGTCCCCAAATGGTGCTGCTCCAAGCCACCGAAGAGATGCCCTGTGTCCACGCTTCGTGAGAGTTTCCCAATTGACTTCTGGCAAAAGATGTGGCTAAAGAAAAGAGCGGGAAACACTGCCACACGAAGCTGTCAGCGAGGCTTCATGGTGGTTTTAAGGGACCCTGAAAAGAAGTTTCCTGCAGCCCTCATCCCCGCCATGGTCCTATAGCAGGGGTTCTCCACCTTCCTAATGCTGCAGTCTTTTAATACAGTTCCTCATGTTGTGGTGACCCCTATCCATAACATTATTTTCGTCTCGGTTCCTAAGACCACTGGAAAGATGTGTTTTCCGATGATCTTAGGCGACACCTGTGAAAGGGTCATTCGACCCCCAAAGTTGTCATGACCCACAGATTGAGAACCGCTGTCCTAAAGGCGGATGGTTCCTCTTGTTGTTTCTGCACACCAATACTTTGACGGAATATATTACATATGCCTTTCAGCCTATGCACATTTGGACACTTTGGTAGCATGCGCTCAGGCATATACAGCATCTGTGGCTTTGATGAATATGTCCTCTCTAGGAATGGCTCCAGAGAGGTTCTGCTGGAAAGTGACCATAGAGGAGGTGCGCTGGAGGATCCAGAAGAGACTTCCCTGGGCATCTGGAGGCCCTCCAGTGTGATTCTATGGCCCACTTTGGGCAGATGTTGGCCATCGATCAGGGTTTGCCTAGAGCTTTTTAGTGAGGCAGCCTCTCATGTCAAAAAGCAGTTTTGTCTTTGCGTTTCCCCACTTTCAGAGGGGTCTTGTGCCCCTAAACCCAGTGAATGCGGAGGGTCCAGCGTCCATACAACGCTCACTGGTACTAGACCTTCATAGACTATACTTGTGAACACTGAGTCCTGCCTTTGCGATGTCGCACTTCTAAACATGCTGCCTTCTTTCTAATGTTATTGCAGGCGCATCTGAGCCAATATGCCATGTTTCCACAAGGCCCAGTGGCTTCAGTGTTGGAGGCTATGGCTCTGGAGACCAGGGTTGGTAAACCCACTGGGTGACTTTGGGCGAGTCCCACTCTCTCAGCCTCAGAGGAAGGCCATGGCAAACCCCTCTGAAGAAACGTGCCAAGAAAACCCTGACAGGGTCCCCTTGAGGCCCACAGCAGACACATCACTAAAGACAGGAAAGGTCAGGTAGCTGTAAATAAACCACATGAGTCTATATTTACACGCCCGCCTCTCTCCCCTCAGAAGGCCTCCCTTCCGCCCCAAAGCCTTCCCCAGGAGGCTCCCCGCGCTGCCCGCCTCCTTCCCGGCCTCCCAAGGGCCTCCATCCGCCCTCAGACCTCCTCCTCCTTCCCTTCACCTCAACAGAGACGCCGCCATCTTGACTCAAAACCGCTCTTTCCGCCCACCGGAAGTACCCGCGGAGCTCCCTCGCGACGTCATTGCCCTACTTCCGGCGCCAGAGATCGAGAAGGGCGGAAGTGAAGCCCTGCTGAACCAATCCTGTTTGAGGAGGCTGCTCGAGCTGCCCTGGCTCAAGGCCAGGGGATGATGGGAAATGTAGTTTTGGCAGACATTGAGCCTCCTCTCTGTCAGAGAGCTCTGGGGCCACAATGGACTACAATTCCCACTGAGCTCCATTTTACATCATCATTATTTACAACAGATATAGATACAATTGTAATTAATTGTTACAATAAACTACAATTCCCACTGAACTGCATTGTACATAATTTTATATTAAGTATAATTGCAATGAACTACAATCCCCACTAAGCTGAATTTTACATTATCATTATAATTATTTTTAATTTTTATATAATTAATTAATTAATATATATACACACACACACACACACATAATTATAATTACAGTAAACTACAATTCCTACTAAGCTGAGTTATACATTGTTATTACATTTATTTTAAATTGTAATTAATTATAATTACATTAAACCACAATCCCACTGAGTTATACATTCACACTTTTATATATAAATATAATTAATTATAATTATAATAAACTACAATCCCCACTAAGATGAGTTATACATTATTGTGATTATTTTTACTCACACACACACATAATTGTAATTAATTGTAATTACAATAAACCACAATTCCCAGTCAGGGAAGTTAAAGGGGTCTCAAACTGGATTATTTCTGCAGTGTGTTTTGGACCGCTGTGGGCTCCCCCCCCCCCGGTTGATTGTAAAGCATCTATAGGGCTGCATCCACACTGCAGAAATAATCCGGTTTGGCGCTGCTTGAGCTGGAAATCTCAAGATGGAAGACTGGCGGAGATTGAGAAGGGTCTGATGATGGACAAACTCTGACACAACATTCAGTCCTGTATTATAAGAAAAAAAACACCACCTTCAAAGAGAATTGGACTGTCTTTATGGACTATATAAGCACTAATATACATCAGCTGAAACCTCCAGTTTCTCATGCTGACTGTCGGAAAGATGGGTCAAATCTTGACCATCTGATCTCCTTGGTTTCAAGTCCAGAGACACTCACCTGTTTATAAGGTTTTTTACATGTAACTGTCATAATACAAATATAATGGTTCATTCTCTTTTCTGGGGTAAACTTCTGCACCCAAAAGCTTTGCATTATTTGGCCCCAGTGCTATTCAACATCTTTATCGATGATTTGGATGAAAGAATAGAGGGCATACTTATCAAATTTGCAGATGACACCACACCTGGGGTGGAAAAATGGCATGCACAGATATAGGATGGAGGACACCTGGCTGAACGAAACTATATGTGAAAGGGATCTGGGAGTCCAAGTAGACCACGAACATGAGTCAACAGTGTGATGCGGCAGCTAAAAAGGCCAATGCAATTTTAGGCTGCATCAATAGAAGCATAGCGTCTAGATCAAGGGAAGTAATAGCTCTGGTCAGGCCCCACCTGGAATCCTGTGTCCAGTTCTGGGCACCACAATTCAAAAAGGATTTTGAAAAACTGGAGCATGTCCAGAGGAGGGCGACTAAAATGGTGAAGGTAAAACATGTCCTATGAGGAGAGACTTAGGGAGCTGGGTATGTTTAGCTGCCCTAGAGAAGAGATGGTTAAGGGGTGATATGATAGCCCTGTTTAAATATTTGAAAGGATGTCATATTCAGGAGGGAGCAAGCTTGTTTTCTGCTGCTCCAGAGAACAGGACTGGGAGCAATGGAAAAGATATTCCACCTAAACATTAGGAGGACCTTCCTGACAGTAAGGGCTGTTCGACAGTGGAACAAACTCCCTCAGAGAGTGTTGGAGTCTCCTTCTTTGGAGGTCTTTAAACAGGGGCTGGATGGCCATCTGTCGGGGTGCTTTGATTGAGAGTTCCTGCATGGCAGAATGGGGTTGGACTGGATGGCCCTTGCGGTCTCTTTCCAATCCTACAATTCTATGATTCCACATTTGTACTGGGTTTTTTGTTGTTGTTGTTATGGGTTTTGTTTTTCAATAAAATAATTTTTAAAAAAGGCACCCCAGCACCCAGAAGCATATGGTCATTCTCCCTTCTTCCAAATCCCTTGAAGGTTTCCGCCTGGGCCACATTTCCCCCTCTATCCATGTCCCAGGCTGCCTTCTCTCTGTGGACGCAGGATTCCACAAAGCTTGGTTTGAGCAAAGTTAGCATTGGGGCTGATAAAAGAGACCTTTTGTTTTCTAGCTGAGTCGAACAGTCAAAGGTGGGTGGCTTAGAGAGGCTAGACTACTGCTGAGTTCAGCATAGAAATTGTAAAAAGGCAAGGGCAGGCAGCGTGAATGAAATAGCTTCCATCCCAATCTTCAGGGACTTCTGATGAACCCTCGATATTTGGCTTCCATGAAATCGATATATTGGTTTGTGACAGCAGGCGTGTGATACAGGTCCAAAGCACACTGCAGAAATAATCCAGTTTGAAACCACTTTAATTGCCCTGGGAATTCTGGGAACTGTAGTTTTGTGAGACATTTTGCACTTTCTGTCAGAGAGCTCTGGTGCTACAAGAGACAGTTAAGAGGTGATATGATAGCCCTGTTTAAATATTGAGGAAGGAGCAAGCTTGTTTTCTGCTGCTCCAGAGAATAGGAAATGGAGCAATGGATGCAAGCTCCAGAAAAGAGATTCCAGTTCAACATTAGGAGGAACTTCCTGACAGTAAGGACAAGGTATAGAGTAGATCAGAAAAGAGGAGAAAAAAGGGAGAAAGATTTGAACGTCAAGTAGTGCTGTCTGTATATTGTCATGTGTATTGGAAAGGCCACAGACTCTCAAAGCGATTATCAGGTGGTGTGATTGTGTTATGTTTAATTGAGATGAGCTACTATGTTTTCTGGGGTCTTGTTTAAAACTACAGGGTCACTAATCCCAGCTTCTGCCAACCTAGGAATTCGAAAGCATGTAAAAGTGAAAGCAGATAAATAGGTACCGCTTTGGTGGGAAGTTAACAGCGTTCCATGTATTCATGATGGCCATATGATCACAGAGGTGTCTTTGACAAGGCTGGCCCCCTCGGCTTAGCAATGGAAATGATTACCGCACCCTACAATCAGACACAACTAGATAGTCTTGTCAATGGGAAACAGTGTGGATGTCATTGATTAACTGAGGAAAAACTCAAAAAGTAAAACACTCCAGTTAGTAGGCTGCAGTCCTATTAAGATTCACTCAAGAGGAGGACAAAGGAGTTTATCACACTAGCAAGATCCTACGGGAAAACAGGAGTTAAAAGTGATATAACGTGAAGATAACCTGGAAATGCCCAAAGTTTATTACACAGCGTTGCATTTAACGTGAAATAATGCCAAGTTAATCTGCAGTTAAAGTGGAGGAGAGCAGCAGCTTTTTAGATTTGGAGCAAACCAAATTTTAAAAGCTGCTGGTTTCCTCCACTTTAACTGCGGATTAACTTAACTCTCATTTAACTCTTGTTTTCTTGCAGGATCTCGCTAGTGTGATAAAGCTCAAAGAGACGGAGGCTTTTGACCAAGTCCCCCTTGCATCTTTTGAGAGCATCCTCCATGGATCGGTTTGCATTCCTTCAGGGGGTTGTGGCATCGCCTACACAACATCCAAGAATGTGGCTGGACAATGAGTGCTGTTTGCCCAGCTATGTTGCCAGAGTGTGTTTACCAACACTTAGAAAGCCGCAAAAATAAATGCCCCCTTTTCACTTTTGTTTGACTGGGTGGCTTTCTCCCCCTGCTTGGTCCTGAAGGCCCCCACAAAGCTGGATGCCAAGCGCTCATTGGCTCTGGGTTTCTGCAGAGATGGCATCCTTGCAAGGCCAGCCGGGTTCTTAAATGAAGACTGCCATCCTTTGTGGCATTCTTCGGAAAGGAACTGCCGTGTCTGCGGCCCGATCTTCCCCTCCATGCATCTAGGAATTGTACAGTAACCACAACAACAACCACAAAAGATGAGGTCCCCAGGCAACTTGGGGAGGGAGAGAGCCCTTCTACTCACAGTGCTGCTTTCAACAATGGGTAAGTTGGCTTCTCAAATTGTGGTTTTGGAGTGCTGAAAGATCCCTTAGAGGTGATCTAGTCAACCACTTGATCATTGCAACCATCTACAGAGAAATGAAGACCCCAACAACTCCCAAGGCAGTCTGTCTTTTTAGGAAGTTTCCACTAATGTCCCGGGCGCATTGTAGTCAGTCATTCACCGACTGTGGAAATTTCACCTTTAACTATCATTTCTGATGCCCTATTATTTTATAAACCCGTTAGGCTCTTTACACAGATCCAGTCAAGTTGTTTGGATTTGAGAGAAAGAGAGAATGTGGTGTGGCCAATTCCTTCCTCTGAAGCACTTGGTATTTGTTGGTAGTAACTTTGCAAACCTTACAGTGCTCTATAAATCAAGGTTGGTAAATAATAATAGCCATCTGTCCAAGTACTAACAAGGGCTAACTCTGCTTAGCATCCATGATCAGACACATTCTAGTATTAATCCTCCTTATTTTACTCCATATTATATAATAATAATAAAATTTATTTATATTTTCCTGCCTCTCCCAGGTGGATCGAGGCAGGATTACAACCCAACAATAGCAATAAGATCCAAGAATAAAACATATAATTTTCAAGCATTACAACAGTTAAAAAAAGTAGTCAAACAATTATAAGATATAATATTCTGATCCTGAATAGAAGAGTGAATTATGTCTTAACAGAAGATTGGGTGGATCTTTACAGGAAGCAACAAAAAGCGGTGGCAATTTTGTCCGTTGGATGTTAAGATCCCACATGCACCAATGCGCACTGCTCATTAAGATACATTGTGCACTGACATTAACATGCATTGATGTGCATATTACACACCTTGGCAAATTCAGTAAAGGGGTTTCTTAGTGCCTCTGATTCATAGCTAGGTGTCTGCTCCAATGCTCAGTGAAACTTCACTAGTAATAATCAGATGTGTGGACAAATTTTTTCAGTCTTCTAATCCATGGGACGTATTGAAAGCATGCGGAGGATTGGTCGGTTGGTCGGTTGATTAATTTATACCCTGCCCTTCTCCTAAAGTGGATTACTTTTGAAAAGGACCGTAATTCGTGTAATTTGCAGTACTGTTTGAAAAGTTATTTGTTATTTATTGTTGTTGTGTGCCTTCAAGTCATTCCCAACATGGTGAGTCTAAGGTGACAATATCATGCAGTTTTGTAGGTTTGATGTCCAGTGGTTTTCCAAGGCTGAGCAGGGAAGCAAACCCTTATCTCGCCACACCGACTAATTTGTTACTACTCATTGCAATAACATTTGCTATTTATTTCTTCATTGTTATTTTGGCTAATTATTTTTTAAAAACCCTTCAGGATTAATAAGCAATTGGCATGCAGTTTGAAATATTCCGCCCAATACAAAACATATACAAGTAAATTGGAAAATATTGCCCCTTACACCAATAACGTGACTTTCTTCTCATCTGCTGCCTTGCGTTTGAAATATAACTTCATTACACTCTTGTTTAACACCAGCGTTTAAGCTCTGTGAATATTTCATCTGGGCGTCATGTTATTGACTTAACGGATTAATATCCCGTTCCTTCAGGCATTAGTGTCCTAGGGAGAAAACAAGACAAATAATGCAACAGCCAAAATACAAATACAAAATACAAACAACAATTCATTACTCTGTCCTACTGGCTGCTGCAGGCTATATTTCAGAGGAAAGCAATGGCAAACTGCCCCAGAGTTTTCCTTGCCTAACGAAATCCCCATGGAAATTCATGGGAATGCTGCATGACAGGTGACTTGAAAGTGTCTGTAACACATCGCTCTAGAGTGTGCAAATCATATACTTATGCACTAAAAATGGTATTGCTGTGGCATGCCATAGTGACAGATCATCATAATAATACGGCCAGAATAAAGCTGCTTCAGGTCACTTTGGAGTACAGTATGCTGTTAAATGATGCCTGCACTAGAGGCCAGAAGTTGTGCCAAAGCTGTGCTCCAGTCCTTAGGACTGGAGCATGGCTTCGGCTTCTTAGGACGCATGCATCTTTAAACAGCATACTCCAAAGTGACCCCATGCAGCTTATTTTGGCCTGTCTGTACGGGCCATAATAATATAATATAATAATAATAATATAATAATATATAATTAAATTTTATTTCTTATCCGCCTCTCCTCATGGCTTGAGTTGGGTTACAACATAGTTAATGATTATTCATAGAGCTTAAACGTTGTGTTAAACAAGAGCATAATGAATTATATACAATCGTTACATAATCCACTATTAAGTGGCATCTCTACGCAATATTTATATTATGCACAGGCAATAATTATATAATTAAGTGACAGATCTTGGGAAAGCCTTAAGGATTGTAGAAGGACAATAACTTTGCAAGGTGAGAGAATTGGAAGGAATTGACTCCAAAAGAACCCACTGAGGAAGTTCATCCTTTGTGGGCATGAAATTATAATTGACGATACGGAAACCAAGATGAAAAAATTGAATGGAGACTTGGAATGGGAATAGCTGTCTGTGTGGATGGACCTTGAGTAGAACCATGTGTTATTGTTGTGTTGTGTGCCTTCAAGTCAGTTCCGGCTTAAGTCAGTTCCCTAAGGCAAGCCTATTCTGGGGTTTTTTTGGCAAGATTTGTTTAGAGGAGGTTTGCCCTTGCTTCCCCGGGACTGGAGAGTGTGACTGCCCAAGATCACCCCGTTTCATGCCAAGCGGGAATTATACCCAGATTTCCCAGTGTCTGACACTGAAACCACTACCACACTGGTCATGCTACACTGCAATATTTATTACAGTTCCAGTTCATGAAAAAGAGATATGACGCCGCTGATAAATCTGAACAGCATCTGTATATTATCCCATCCAACTGTCCAAACAGTGAAATAATACAATGGGATTGTTAAAAAAAATCTTTTATGGTGCACAAAAGACATCAGCTTGGGCATCAAGTATTCCTTGAAAAGGTGGTGCAGAAGCATTGATTTTTCAGTACATTCTGTCATGGGACAGCAAGCTGTGGTCCCCACCAAAACTTGTGAGACTCATTTCTATCAGTTCTGACCATTTACTTGGTGGGAAAAGGATGGTGGGAGCTGCAGTCCCTGGAGAGGAACAAGTACATCTGGAGAGTAACCTTTCATTCCAATATTGGTATTTGAGACATTTAATACTGCAATGTGGAATGTGCTATCCGTACCCATTCTGCAAATCTACATTATTTCTCCATATATCCAAAATCAAGGTTTGATTGTATTTCATTTACTTGGTTTTTATGTGTGAAATTTATTGTACATTTAAAACAACGATATTGGTAAGATAAATAAGATCAAACACTCTGGCCCCAAAATTCTAGTAGCTGACATTAGCTGACTATATATTTTAATATGACTCTAAATCAATATTTGAAGATACAGTTTTATGAAGGCTTTATCCAAAGAAAATACTCAGAGATGTGGAGCCAGACATTTAGCTTGATTTTAGAACATCAAGAAACACATCTCGGAAGCAATAAATTTGAGACAGAATAAACTGTATTATTCTGATTACTACAAAACCATAGACTTTGGTACCGTATTAGCTGCCATGGAAGCATCCTATTGAATTATAGTTTCCCAAAATACTGTACTTTAATTCTCTGGCTGAGAGCTCATGTGGCACATAAATTTGCTATGTGCAAGCCAACTCCAGTTTATGGCAATCTCTTATCTTAGGGCAATGGTGGCGAACCTATGGCACACGTGCCAGAGTGGGCACTCAGGCCTCTCTGTGGGCACACATGCTGTACACCTAGCACAGATGTGCCAGAATTTCTTACTAGAAAGCCAGAGGGGGTGCACTTTGCAATAAATATGGGTTGGGTTGCAATTTGGGCACTCGGTCTGTAAGGATTCACCATCACTGTCTTAGGGTTTTCTTGGCAAGATTTAGTCCAAAGTTTGCATCACTTTCCTCTGTAAATGTGGCTTGTCCAAGATTTCCATGGCTGAGCAGGGATTTGAACCCAGGTCTCCTGGAGCCAGCGTGATGTAATGGTTTGAGCACTGGATTATGATAGTCTGGAGACCAGGTTTGATTTCTGCTCAACCCTGTTTTATTTATTGTTTGTTTGTTTGTTTTTATGGAATGTCTTTTCCTCGCCTATTATAAAATATTTCCTATTCTAAATAAAAAAATAACATATTTATTGTTGCCTTATACCAGGTCGATGGATTTTGGGTGTCTTTTCCAGGTCTGCCACCTTCCTTCAACTCAGCCGCCTCAAGGCTGCATCTGCACTGCAGAAATAATCCAGTCTGACAACACTTTAACCGTCAGGATCAATGTTATGGAATTTGGGGAACTGCACGTTTGTGAGACGTTTCACTCTTTTTCCAATAGCTCTGTGCCACACTAAACTACAGTTCCCAGAATCCCTAGCATTGAGTCCTGCCAGTTAAAGTGTCAAACTGGATTATTTCTGCAGTGCGGATGCAGCCCAGGTGGCACTTTCCTGCTTCTGTGAGTCACAGATAACAATTATGTGATAACAGTTGTCCATGTAACCAAAAGCCAAGCAGACAATAAGAAAGAATGGTCTTTTTTGAGATGGGAGTCCCCTCTCCACTTAAATGATTTCAGCTCTCAAATGGTGGTGCGGAATGAGGTGTTTTTAAGCCCTACAGGCTTGTTAATCCCACTTTACCAAAAACAGCTCCTTTATGGAAACTTTGGATTTTTAGTTGGAATCTGAGCAGAGTTTTAGTGCATTAGGTCAGAGGAGATCATTCAAAGTCATCCCTAAATTACATTTTCCCAGCATTAAATGCTGCAACTGTGTATAGACACACTTGTTGTCTAGATGCTATAATTTTATATACTGTATTATAATCCATTCCCTCTAACATATCCTAACATTCTTATCTATGTTATGAGAATCAGGTGCGATATCCGTTTTGAATATCTCTGTAATTTTTAATTAATGCTTCTTAGGGCTGGCTAAATCTTCCTTGTTCTCTCAGTCAATGCGGCTGTCCATTGCAGAATTAATCCGTTTGACACCACTTTAACGCTGTGGCTCAATGCTCGGAATTCTGAGAACAGTAGTTTTGTGAGACATTTAGCCTTCTCTGGGCCATCCACACTGCCAAATCAATCGGGTTGTCCCCATTTGAATGGCTGTTCCATGCTATGGATTCTGGGAATAGTTGTTTCTTCTGGCGGAGCTCTGTGCCACAACAAACTACCATTCCTAGACTTCCACAGCATAGAGCCATGGCTGTTCAAGTGGTGTCAAACTGGATTATTTCAGCGTGCAGATGCAGCCAATGTCCCTGCCGCATGGTTGTGTTGGTTATTTGTATAGTGCCTAAATTACATAACCTTTTACGATAATCAATTCAATCCTGTCAGAGGCGCACATCTAAGGAATACAATTAATTACAAATCTCACATATCCATAACAGGCTCAACTTTGGGATTTGTAGCTTGTGGTGGCACACCAGAGCTCTCTGGCAGGAAGGCAAATGTGTTGCAAAATTACAAATCCCAGGATTCCATAGCATTGAGCCATGGCAGATTAAAGCAGTGTCAAAACTGGGATTATTCTGCAGTGCGGATGCAGCCAATAACCATCCATCCATCCATCCCTTTTTTCCAAGTTGGGATTCTATTTAATGCTTAGAAAAGAGTGAAAATGGCCTAAAATTTCTTTCCTTTAGTCTAGCTTCCCTCTGCAAACAGATACTGGGTTTCTCATGCAACACATACATGCGCATAAAATTATTTGAAGGCACATTTTGCAAAACACAAGCCTTCTGGCCGCACTATCTGGGATGAAGTGGGGGCGGCGGTGCAGGCGCCTGTTTCAGAACATGTTGCTACGGCGGCCTACATCTTCTCGAATGTACAAACGATGTTGTGCGGGTCTCTTTGAAGGCTGTGTCTGTCCAACGCTGGACCCAAAAAGCGCAGGAGTCGAATCTCCTCAGCCATGGAAAATAGTCCACTTGGTTGGAATTTGCCCTCATGGGTGGAACAAAAGGGCTGAATTGTGTGGAAAACAATGGTCCTCTTTGAGGCAAATGTCACCTCGAAGGCTTCTGGGTAGCCCAAATGTCCTATCGCCAGGTCAGCAGTGTTGGTGAAACACAGCGTTTTTGCAGAAGGGAGCTTCCTACGTTTCGGATGGATGGATGTGGGGGTGGCAGTGATGAAGACTGAGGTCTCTTTTATATTCTTTTTCTGAATAAAGGAGCTTTCTATACCTCCACCTCTTGTTGCAGAGCGCTGGTATAAAACAGGGCACCACATTTCTTCATTGTCTCCTCCTTTGGAACAGTCGTCTTTGAACAAAACAAATGCTGCAAAGGAATACTGGAAAGAGAAACTGCAGAATTTGACCGCATCTACAAAGTCAGGTCCAACAATGGTCCAACAGAGACAGACAGTCCAAAATAAAGCTGCTTTGGATCACTTTGGAGGTATGCTGTTTCAATGATGCATGCATCCTAAGAGGCCAGAAGCTGTGCCAAAGCTACGCTCCAGTCCTAAGGATTGGAGTACAGCTTTGGCGTAGCTTCTGGCCTCTTAAGATACGTGTGTCATTTAAACAGCATACTTCCAAAGTGACCCAAAGCAGCTTTATTTTGGCCTGTCTGTTCAAGCCCACATACTACACATCTCTTATATCGCTAGACTCATGAGACCCCCAAGGGTCTTGTCCGGTTCATCACATCTCCTTTCTGGTTCCTGGCCTGCATTCCAACAACACCAGCAACATTCACATTCATTCAAAGATATAGCTGTGTTAGTCTCTAGAATCAGTATGATCTTGTAGCACCTTTGTGACTGACTGAAACAAAACAGTTGGCAACTTCTTTATTTCAGTTGGGAATTTATCTCACTGGGGCTAATTGTGGCATTAATGAAAGATTAAAGCACATTTAAAGCATCCCACAAATGAAGCGGAAATGTCAAGTAACTGCATGGCGAGTAACTGCAAATGCAAAACTAGGGAGTAGGATATACATATAATGATAAAACAATCAGTATTGATTCACATTCACCTTGGCTTTAGGCAACATCCTTCCTCCTATCTTTGTCACTCCGAAATAACCACTAATTTTGCATTTATGCTCACATAGGTTTGTCTGTTCTTGGTCACTTTACTTCATGCATTTCAGGAAGCAAACTGAAGTCTACCAAAGCTTTACTTGTGGCTTGTTGTGTTGTATTTTCATTGTTCTTTTGTTTGTTGTGACTCGCCTCGATCCAATACAGGGAGAGGCAAGATACAAATAATAATAATAATAATAATGCTACCAACTGCCTTCTTTCTCTCATTTGTTCTCAAAGCCTTTGCATTCCCAGTATACGAAGTTGTGCATACGAATAACTCTATTGCAAAGAACTATAAAACTAATAGCACACAATTTTTAATTACTTACAGTGACACATGAGCACATGTAAAATGCCATTGGCCAGACATTGAATTATCTGTTTGCCCCTAAATTGGATGAAGATAAATCCTAATCAATTATGCCGTGAGTTGTTGTTGTGTGCCTTCAAGTCATTTCCGACTTATGGCGACCCTAAGGTGAACCTATCACAGGGTTTCTTGGCAAGAGTTGTTCAGAGGAGGTTTGCCGTTGCCTTCCCATGAGGCCGAGAGAGTGTGACTTGACCAAGGTCTCCCAATTGGGTTTCATGGACAAACTGGGAATCAAACCCTGGTCTCCAGAATCACAATCTGACATTCGTAACAATCTGCTTCCTCAGTATGAGATGCCGGGGCGACATTATAGTTTATTAATTCCATGCTTTACTTGGCAGTTCCTTGGAGACGATGGATGCGGTCTTGGTGGCTTGGTCACCTCCCTTGTGAATTGTTGTAATGTGTTTTGTATGACAGTACTTCTGGAGAGTGTTTGGGAACCACAGCTGTTGCAAAATGCAGTATAAACAGATTGCTTTCCAGTGCAGGCTTTCCAGAATTACATAGGTCTGGCACCATTTGAACTGACTGACGATCTGTTTCCAGGCCCATGTTATAAAGTCCTAAAAACTTTAGGGCCCACTGCTGGAGTGCTAGATTCAAGGACCATCACCATGACCATCTTTTGTTTTCCGTTCCAGTGCTAAATCCAACTTTGGCCATTAATGTTTACACGGATCGAGAGGTGCATGGCACAGTGGGCTCCAACGCTAAGCTTTCTTGCTCTTTTTGGTCGAATGAGTGGATCTCCGATGATATTTCAGTCACTTGGCACTTTCAACCAGAAAGCAGCAGAGACAGCGTATCGGTAAGGTATTTTCTGATTATTGAATGCTAGGCTATTGTTCTTCATGGCCATCTCAAGGCAGAGGTCAGCATTTGCTGTTTTCTTTGCTGGCTAGAGCCTTAAAGAGATGTAACCCTGTATATCCAGACTGTTTGTCCCCTGGTTTCGGGCAAGGGTTGTCAGAGCTTAGGGTTTGGCTCATCTTCTCTGGTTCTCAGGGGAAGAGGAAAAATCTTAGGAATGAAGGGCTGTTTTGAAAAGTATGTGTGTCTTGGCTTGTGTGCATACATTAAATTTCCTAATTTGTTACACTTTGTTATTTGAAAGCAATACACCAGCATAACCACAGCTGATGGAGTATCATCATGCTTACAGGGGCTGCCTCTTGTAACATCACCAGGACAGCCCTAAGGTACTGCACTTAGGCAAAAGAAAAATGAAATGCACAGATATAGGATGGGGGGCACCTGGCTGAACGAACACTTTTACGTGTGAAAAGGATCTAGACCACAAGTTAAACATAGGTCAATGGGGCGATGTGGCAGCTAACAAGGCCATAACGATTCAGGGCAGAATAGAAGTATAGTGTCTAGATCAGAGAAGTAATAGTGCCACTTATTCTACTCTGTCAGGCCCACCTGGAATATTGTGTCCAGTTCTGGGCACCACAATTAAAAGGATGTGGAAGAAACTGGAGCGTTCCAAAGGGAGAGGACTAAAATAGTTGAAGGATCTGGAAACCATGCCATGAGGAACGCTTAGGGAGCTGGGGGGTGTTACCTGGAGAAAAGAAGGTTAGGAGTGATATGATATCCCGTTTAAATATTTGAAGGGATGCATTTGAAAGGGAGCATGCTTGTTTCTGCTGCTCCAAGAATAAGACCTGGAAGAATGGATGTAAGCTCAGGAAAAGAGATTCCACCTCAACTTAGGAGGACCTTCCTGACAGTAAGGGCTGTTTGACAGTGGAACACCTTCCTTGGAGAGTGGTGGAGTCTCCTTCCTTAGAGGTCTTAAACAGAGGCGGGAGCCATCTGTTGGGATGCTTTTGATTGAGAGTTCCTGCATGGCAAAGGGTTGGACTGGATGGCCCTTTGGGTCCTTCCGACCTAGGATTCTATGATTCAAACATCACAGATGTTGGCCCTATTCGTGGATTTGGACCTCATGGCCTAGGATGTCCTAGCGGAGAATCATACCTGGGGAAGCATTCTCACAGCCATTGTGATATAACATGTAAGGAATTTTTTTGTGTTTGTTTTGTGACGTGACATCCACGGTGGGCAGTTATGGGGGTAGGAAAAGGGAGGAAGACATCAAACCTTTGGGGGATTTGGCAAAAGGGCCCACCTGTTCATTCCATGAACTCAGAAATGTTTAGTTTCCCCGCCAGTCTGTATAAAGATTCAGACTTTTAGCAATAGACGCCAATCACAAATGTCCAAACAATTTCCAAGCAGATGTTTTATCTTGGCAACTTGGGAGATAAACCATCTACTGGAGGAGAGCTTGATGAGAATCGCTGGTGGCACTGGTGTTCAACTGACACAAAGGTCTGCCTCTACCACATTGCCCACTACATTGCCTAGCAGCCTTTTGCACATCTTCTTTTCTGCTGGTGATCCCACAAATGAAAAACAGAGGGCATGGTGGCCAGTCGGGCCTTTAACTGATCATCCAAGACTTCTGCTACTTCTGCTACCTTATTGTGACGTTGTGCATTGTGGGGTACTTTAGCACATGCTCAAGGACAACGATGTTGCACTGGGAACTTGTATGCAGGGGAATACAATATAATCTGACCAAAGAACCCCTGACAGACCACTGTATTGCCCTCCATTCCCTTGGGTTAAATTAGCTGTGAAGTGGGATCCATATGAAAATGGTTTCTTCCATAATGGGATTGCTTCTTCACATATCAGACTTGTAAATTAAGCACAGGTAATGTGGAGTCGAAGGCTTTCATGGCGGGCATCCATAGGGTTTTTGTGGGTTTTTCGGGCTATGTGGCCATGTTCTAGAAGAGTTTCTTCTTGATGTTTCACCAGCATCTGTGGCTGGCATGTTCAGAGATTGCTGGCATGGAAGAGAGTGGAGTATACACGGATGAACATGGAAATCACTCCTCCTAACCCAGAGTCACGCAGTATATGTGTGTGTGTCACTTCTCCTGCTTCCAATCCTTAGGATGGTATTGATCTTTGCTATTAGAACACAGGAAACTGTAACTGGTCCATAGAGACCTGATTCCCACTACCTTTTAAACCAGATCACAAATCGGTTTGAACCAGTTCAAATGACTTTGGTTCCCACTTGAATCAATTTGCTGAAGCGATTTGGAGAGGGGGGGACACACGCTAGACCAGGGGTAGGCAACCCTTTTGAGCCGGGGGCCGGGTTGCTGTCCTTCAGACAACTGGGGGGGCCGAAGCCAATAAATAAATAATTAAATAATTTTTTTAAAAAATTAAATATATAAATAAACCAGGACAAATGTAGGACAAAATTTTC
>NC_056530.1:33344132-33363407 GCF_019175285.1 Sceloporus undulatus | reverse complement strand
AATTGTCTATGGAGACACTTTTTTAAAAAAAAATGAGGGACACAGGTGAAAAAAAATTGCTGAATTTTAAAAAAATGTTAATATAAATGCATGTTTCTGAGACTTCTTAGAACAATTGCCCCCCCAAAGGGCCCGGTGGCAATCGGCGGCAAAAAACCAGGCTGGGGCCGGTCCCAAGGCCTTGCGGGCGTATCCGCGCCCGCAGCCGCAGGTTGCATTACCCCTGCGCTTAGACCCATTTAACCAGTCTTTTTGACGCTGATGTTTTCTGCGTCTTTTTGATAAATCGAATTCCATGCACGAGTGTGAGCCAATGCGGATCAGAAATTATTAAATTGTCCTTTGACGGGCTGGAGTGGTCCATTTGAACTGATGCATTCATGAAGGTGAACACATAAGTGGATTATTTTACAGGGGGGGAAATGCGATCAGGTCAAATGTAGTGGGAACCAGCTCAGCTGTCTAATCGATCCACGATTCAGATCCCGCTTTTTTGTAAGTGGGAAGAAGCCCTAGTAATATTTTCTGCCTTGACTGACCCTGGGTTACAGAGATGATCACTCCTAGGCCCTACCTGGAGATACTGAGGATTGAACATGGAAAACTTTCCTTATGCAAACCTTAGGCTCTGCTTCATTGATATATTTTATACTGTGTCGTCCGTCCACAGATATTCCACTTGCCAAAGGCCAGTTACTAGACAAACGTGTGGGATGTTCAGGAGCGCATTGAATGGACTGGGAACCCACGCTGGAAAAGACGGTTCCATTGTCATTCATGACCTGGGAGTACACTGACAATGGCACCTTTACATGTGATGTCAGAGAACCCACCCGACATGTGGGGAAGACATCTCAGGTCACACTCTACGTCTTTGAAAATGGTAAGGTTTCCTTTTCCAGCTAAAATGTCTTGACCTTGCCGGGCCGCATCCGGCCCGCGGGCCGCAGGTTGCCTACCCCTGCACTAGACCCATTTAACTCACGTCTTTTTGACGCTGATGTTTTCTGCGTCTTTTTTGATAAATCGATTCCATGCAAGTGTGAGCCAGATGCGGATCAGAAATTATTTAAATTTGTCCTTTGACGGGCTGGAGTGGGTCCATTTTGAACTGATTCATTCATGAATGTGAACCATAAGTGGATTATTTTACAGGGGGAAAATGCGATCAGGTCAAATGTAGTGGGAACCATGCTCAGCTGTCTAATCGATCCATCGATTCAGATCCCGCTTTTTTTGTAAGTGGGAATGAAGCCCTAGTTAATTATTTTCTGCCTTGACTGACCCTGGGTTACAGAGATGATCCATTCCTAGCCCTACCTGGAGATACTGAGGATTGAACATGGAAACTTTCCTTATGTAAACCTTATGCTCTGCTTCATTGATATATCTTTATACTTGTGTCGTCCGATCACAGATATTCCACTTTGCCAAAGGCCAGGCTTACATAGACAACGTTGGGATGTTCAAGGAGCGCATTGAATGGACTGGGAACCCACGCTGGAAAGACGGTTCCATTGTCATTCATGACCTGGAGTACACTGACAATGGCACCTTTACATGTGATGTCAAGAACCCACCCGACATCGTGGGGAAGACATCTCAGGTCACACTCTACGTCTTTGAAAATGGTAAGGTTTCCTTTTCCAGCTAAAATGTCTTAAGGGTGCTATGAGTACCGATGGTATTTTTGCTTCTGCTGGAGCAACTACATATGCAGTGGTGCAGACATAGCCATGCGAAACAGCAGATCTGAAAATATTCTTAACAGATTGTGTGTGAGAGAGATAGAAGGAGACTGTATGCATAAGCACATGCAATGTAGTTATGGTTCACAAAACCACATACAAGGTGGTTATGGTTCACAAAATAAACCATTCAGAATGATGATAAAACTCTCAAATGTGCAATGCTTGCATGTAGGAGGGTTAGAAATATCTGTGAAAGTGCAGTCTCCTCCAACTCTATCAAGAAGCAATGATATTGACAGAGATAGTAGGCCCAAGGAAAGTCAACTGTTGACTGGGTCCCACGGGACAACAAACATTGGGATCCAGACCTTTAGTTTCTTGTACCCAGAGGGAGATGGTTGTGAGTTGTGAGAAACTGTTTGATGGTCCAAATAGTCCAGGGACAAGTTATAAGGGAGCAAAAAAGAATCAGAGAGGTCAGAAAAAGTGGCTCTCAACCTTAGCAGTGGGAGAAAGCTGCCTTGATGGCAAGTTTGGGACCCAAAGCTGGGAAACACTGATGTTTCCTATGTATAATATAAGGATTATTTTGGTCTTGTTGTATAGGATGTCATACCCTCCAACTGCCCCAGTTTGGAATAGATGGAAACACCATCAGATGCGTGCATAATTGGTTGCAAAGCCATGCTTAAAGAGTTGTCACCAGTGACTGCGCTTCAAACTGGAAGGTTATCTCGAACGGAGTCCCGCAGGGCTGATGATGATCTTCAGTGTGTGTATCAATGATGTAGATCAGTGGTTCCCAAACTTTGGTCCTCCAGATGTTTTGGACCACAGCTTCCAGAAGTCCTGATTGTTGGCCCAGTTGGCTGGGACTTCTGGAAATTAAAACTCAAAACATCTGGAGGACCAAATTTTGGGGACCACTGATTTCAATTATGGGGAGCTTCCCATTGAGGCATTTGGTTGGCCAATGAGGGAAAAAAATGCTGGATGAACTAGATCTTTGACCTGATCCAGTAGAGCTTTTCTTATGTTTTCAACTGTTACCTAGATAGCAACCTAGAAGCAAGTATAGGAAATAAGGTAACTCTGCTGTGAGACACAGTTCAAAATCATGTTTATCTTAATGTAAACCAAGTCTTTTTCTTGTTTTAGTACCTACCAGGTATGGTGTGGTGTTGGGAGCTGTTATTGGAGGCGTTCTGGCTGTGGTCTTAGTTGTTTTGGTGATAGCCTATCTTATCAGATATTGCTGGCTGAGGAGACAAGCAACTCTCCAACGAAGACTCAGGTAAAATCCTAGATTGGTGTGGATGAAGTGTGCTTCATCAAATAAAGCTGTTTCGGGTCACTTTGGGGATATGCTGTTTAAATGATGCATGCGTCCTAAGAGGCCAGAAGCTGTGCCAAAGCTGTGCTACAGTTCTTAGGACTGGAGCATGGCATTTGCATGGCTTCCAGCCTCTTAGGATGCATGTATCATTTAAACAGCATACCCCCAAAGTGACCCGAAGCAGCTTTATTTTGTCCTGTCTGGATGGGCCCTCTAATAGCTTCTTTTGCTACAAGCTGCTAAAATAATTATAAAATACATTCTAATCTAAACATTACCTGCATTGCAAAACACATTAAGTGGCAAGGTCACATCTCTTGTATGCATGCACATACTGGTAAGTAACATAACAAAAGCATGATAATGGGAATGCATCACAAAAGGAATAACGTTGTCACTTGTCGCAACATTGATGTAACTCAAGGTGCAACTGCGCCAGAGAAATAATAAACTTCTTTAATTGCCATGGCTCAGTGTTATGAAATCCTGGGATTTGTAGTTTGTGGTGGCCCCAGAGCTTTGGTCATCAAAATATGTCTGTCTACACCATGTTGCCCCTTAGTCAGCATGTTGCCCCCAAACATTACTGTAAATGTACAAGGGATGCGGAAATGCGGAGATGACACTTTAGAATGGACATAGTAAAGCTGGCATCCCTAAAATACTGCCATTGCTTCACTGCTAATTGTACAAAGGATGTTAGCATATTTTATTTCATGTAATCATGAAATTTACAAAATCATAGGAGAGTGTTTTCATATCTTTTTTATTTTATTCTATTCTATTTTATTGTGTGTCACTTGAAATTTATTGTTGAACTTATGTATTATGCTTTGTACTTTTTAAATCTTGCTGGTCATTGACTGAATAACATATATGTATGTTAGAAAGGACATTTACTAGAACTTTCAAAAGTTCAATGAAACAAGGGTAGTGACTCACTTTTGCTTTTTCATTCCCTTTAGTGCAATGGAGAGGGGGAGACTGAGGCTGGGCAAGGACTCGTCAAAAAGAGGACGCCAGGTAAGTGCAACAGGAAAGGAACAAGCTTGAGAAAATAACAGGAGATAATAAGGCCAAAATAAAGCTGCTTGGGGTCACTTTGGAGGTATGCTGTTTAAATGACACATGCATTTTAAGAGGCCAGAAGCTGCTGAAAAGCTGCGCTCTAGTCCTTAGGACTGGAGTGTGGCTTTGGTGCGGCTTCCAGCCTCTTAGGACACATGCGTCATTTAAACAGCATACCTCCAAAGTGACCCCAAGCAGCTTTATTTTGACCTGTCTTTTTTGGGCCCAATATACTATAGACTGTTTAAGGTTGAGATGCCCATATTGGCAAGCGGACTCTTTTGGCAATGGGGCAGAATGTAGATGTCTGAAAAGCAAGGCATTATCTCATTTGGGCTGATCCTTGAAAAGGATGTGGGCTGCAGCACTAGGGTGAAAAGGATGAGTAAAGGACATTATTCCTAGGAAAATCTAAGGTATGAGTATCATCCGTCCCATTACAGGGTGACCAGACATCCTCCTTTTCCAAGATAGGCCCTCCATTAAATCTTCCATCCAGGAGGAATTCCAAAAGTCCCACATTTTGAGCATGACTAAGAAGCATGAGTTTATATTTCTATGAGTGTTTTTAGCTTTTATTTTGTAATATCCTACATTTTTTTCTTGAATCGCCTCCATTTTGCGATGCCTTGTCTTCCTTTGCCGTTAGGACATCTGGTCACCCACGATGGCCTTCAGTCTGTAGTGGACTTCAGAGGAGGATGGGCAGAGTGTCACCTTTGGCTAGCAACAAGTCATGTTTTCTATGTACACAAGGTGGATGTGGGCTGACCAGAAAATGGACAAAGATAACATTAATAGGAGGACCCATAATGGATGCAGAGGCCTTCACATGTATTTATGTTAGGACTCCTCTTAACATTGTCCCTGCATTATTTTTGCGACATAAAACAAATAATCAATTTCAACACTATCTCTGGGAAACTACGGTATGCCTAGAGAGCTGGGTATGTTTAGCCTGGAGAAGAGATGGTTAAGAGGTGATATGACAGCCCTGTTTAAGTATTTGAAGGTGTCTCATATTGAGGAGGGAGCAAGCTTGTTTCCTGCTGCTCCAGAGAACAGGACATGGAGCAATGGATGGAAGCTACAGGAAAAGGGATTCCACCTCAACATTAGGAGGAACTTCCTGACAGTAAGGAGATTATCACACAGCTTTTTTAGCTAACCTGGGCATGGGCTGAGACTGTGTAAAAATGATTTTTTCATGCCCGGACCGTTCTTTGCTCAGTATGGGAGAAGTCCTAATCAGGTACTGGATGCCTCTGATCTGGGCATGAAGCAGTGCAATATCATCTGTTCTTACACTATCTTAGATCGGAAGAAAACAGCTGGTGCGATAATCTCTTAAGAGTTGTTTGACATTGGAAGACACTCCCTCGGAGAGTGGTGGAGTCTCCTTCTTTGGAGGTTTTTAAACAGAGGCTGGATGGCCATCTGTCAGGGATGCTTTGATTGAGAGTTCCTGCATGGCAGAATGGGGTTGGACTGAATGGCCCTTGGGGTCTCTTCCAACCCTAGGATTCGATGATTTGATGATTCTGTGACTTCCGCTTTCTGTTTTTCACTCTTCTTTCTGCCTTGCCAGCCTCCTGTTCTGTACGCGATGCTGGACCACAGCCGCCTCACCAAATCCGCGAGTGAGAAGAAATCCAAGGGAGGCCTGGGCGACTCTCGTAAAGATAAGAAATAGCGGTTAGCAGGCAGAGAAGGCACCCAAAAAAAGGCGGGCGATAAAAAGGTCGTCATGACCATCGAGATGGAACTGAAGAGGGACCAACTTGAGGCTGAAGGCCTGAAACCCGCCGTCAAATCCCCCAGCAAGAACAGTCTAAAAAACGCCCTCATGAACATGATCAAAAGCGATTCGGAAAAGTGATTTAAAGGGCGAGGGTGGGATGTTCCTAGCTCTCCTTGCTTCTGGAGAAGAGAGTCTTGGGATGTTTTTGCCTTCTTCCAACTGCTGTGGCTTTGTGTCCTGTACTGCTTGTGTATTATCTGTAGTACTTAATTAATTTTGCTAGTCAAGGCTGATGAGATTTTCAAATATTCCTTGTCCTTAGTGTTGAGAGATCTTGGCATCATGTCTGTGTGGTGAAGTAACTATACAGAATATTTACACACATAGTTCCTAGGCATCTGTGAGCAAGAATGAGGCAAAGTGACACAGGAACTATCCAACTCATATTCTTCCCCATATTAGGACCATTTTCTTCTCTTAAATCCAAAAAGAGACAAATCTTGTCATACCATGATATCCATGCTTTGGTCACCATGGCCTTGCCCTACTGCAATCCACTTTTTGGGATGGCTCAGTATAGGGATTCACACGATAACCTTGTTCAGTCACAATAAAACAAAGATATTGATGTGACAACTATATAAACAGCTTTTGTTCTGAATACTAAGCCTCATAGTAACAGAGTATTTCATTTTAAACCTTCCATTTTAAGGTGAACTTGCACCTTGAACCAAAGGGGCCCAAACTCCCCTCGGTCCAGATATGATGCCATGAGGACTTGGTGCCAGCCGTTCTAGCCCTGTTGACATTAGCCCTATAAAAACCTAGACCTAAAAAAAAATCCCTTAAAAATCCCTGCTCTTAAATATGGAAACCCCCCTTCCCAAAAGATACACAAACCCTTATGACTGGTGCCTTCTACTGCTGAAACGGTTGTGACAACCCTCTTCCGCTTGGTAACTTGACCACAGGTGTAATATTTCATGATCTTTTTAATCCATAGATTAAATATATGTATGCATGTCCCAGACGCTGAGAAGCCTGGTTTAATGTCTTTACACCGCTCCTGCCATATCCTCTTTGGCTGTTTCTTCCCCACCAAGACTCTGTAACTATCTACCATTCTGTGAAAAGAACTATAGATTAATACCTTCTGATATGTATGTATACACATACATACACACACTCATCCCTCCATATTTGCGGCTTTGATTATTCACGGATTTGATGAATATGTTCTCTCTAGGAATCTCTAGGTCCTCCAGTGCAACTCTGTGGTCAACTTTAACAGTTGCACTGGAAGACCTAGAGATTCCTAGAGAGAATAGTCCATTAGGCATTTGTAGTTCCTCCAGCGCAACTCTATGGCCAGTGTCTGTCGGACGTTGACCACAGAGTTTCACTGGAGGACCTATGGATTCCTAGAGAGGTGTCCTCTGAGGTGAAAACATGGTTTTTTGTTGTTTGCGGTTTTCCCATATTCACGGGGGTCTTGTGCCCCTAACCCTACCAAATATGGAGGGAAGAGTATATACACACACACATATATATACACACACACATATATAGTTGGTACTCCATTCCTGCCTGATGAACATTAGGATAAAAATCCCTTTGAGCCGCTTCCTCTTAGCACACTATAACTGAACCCCAGAATTTTAACTTTAAACAGATTTGGAGGTTCCTACTTGAGTGAAAAACTGTAGGATTTTAAAAGGGAACGGAGACCTCTGGGATTTCTCAGGGAGGGGGTTTCGCTCGTCCCGAAGTCGCCAACAGGTTCTGGAAGTGAGGTTTGGGCAAACTGTGAAGGTTTCTATTTCTGCAGAAAATTAAGAGTTTGTAATAATTCAGGCAAGAGTAACTTAAAAAATCCCCGTGTGAAGATTACACCAAATTATAACAGATTGGTATTACTTCTTGCCGTATCATTTTTTTGTTCTCGTTGGTTTTCTGTCTTTGCTAATATCCTTGAGGGGAATTAAGCTATCCTTAGACAAGTTCAATTGGCAGTGGTTGAGCATAAAAGTATGATTTTCAATCCACAAGAGCACTGTGACTAGTATTAGTATTAACCATTGATGTATTTGTATTAGATGTATTAGTCGTCTGCCATCCTACTCCTTTCCTTGTGACTGAACGCCACATGATGTCACATGGCTACCCTCCTCTTTTATTGATGTCTCAGTTGTTTACCTTCTTTTTTCCCTTCTTTATGCATATCTTCTTCTTAACTCATGTTAAGTCTTGTTATCAATAACAACATAAACTCTGGAGGGCAATCGTTCCGTTAGGTCAGCAAAATGCCATACACTTGAGAAATAATATGAATTTGGATGTTCATCACTTTATCACTTTATCACATATGTGGTTTCTGTGGTTTCAGAATCCCCTTTTCCAAGCATGCGCAACAAGTCTGCACACATCATCAATGTGCGATGGGGCCTAGCACAAAATTCATCTCCAGAGCAATGTATATATAGAGGATCACCCCTTCTCTTTTTCTGAGTCGTGTATAATGTCTTCATTGAACCGTTCTAGGAGACTAAAAACTATATTTTTTAAAAATTGTTATGTACGACGGTTTATTTTTCTCTGTCGGTTGGGACTTTCTCAGATTTATGTACATTCTCTCAAAAGCAACAGCAACAACCAAAAACAACACAATTGAAAAATAATAATAAAAAGACTGACATTTCTATTCAAAGCTGGTCTTCTTTATTTTCTAAATGTCACTGAAAAAAACAACAACAAAAAATTAGATGTCGAAGGGGGTGATATGAACTAAAAAGTTACCTGCTGCTTGTTGTCCTGCATCCAAAGCATTTATTTATTGGCTTATATGTTATATGGTTGCTCATTTTATGATGAAAAAAATAACCAAGAGTTTATGTACAGAGCTATTAAAATTAGCCTATATGACAGACAATAGATAACAAGATTTCAGGTTTACAACAGAATAGTAAAATACTCCAGAGGACCGGACCAAAATTCAAAATGACCTGAACAGACTAGAAAGCTGGTCCAAAGCTAACAAAATGAATTTCAGCATGGAGAAATGTACTGCACTTAGGGCAGAAAAATTAAATGCACAGATATAGGATGGGACACCTGGCTGAATGAGAGACTTATATGTGTGAAAGGGATCTGGGAGTCCAAGTAGACCACTAGTTGAACATGAGTCAACAGTGCGATGCAGCAGCTAAAAAGGCCAATGCAATTCTAGGCTGCATCAATAGAAGTATAGTGTCTAGATCAAGAGAAGTAATAGTGCCACTCTATTCTGCTCTGGTCAGGCTCCACCTGGAATATTGTGTCCAGTTCTAGGCACCACAATTTAAAAAGGACGTTGAGAAACTGGAGCGTGTCCAAAGAAGAGTGACTAAAATGGTGAAGGGTCTGGAAACCTTGCCCTATGAGGAACGACTCAGGGAGCTGGGGATGTTTAGCCTAGAGAAGGGAAGATTAACAGGTGATATGATAGCCCTATTTAAATACTTGAAGGGATGTCATATTGAGGAGGGACCAAGCTTGTTTTCTGCTGCTCCAGAGACTAGGACCTGGAGCAATGTATGCAAGCTGCAGGAAAAGAGATTCCACCTCAACATTAGGAGGAATTTCCTGACAGTAAGGGCTGTTCGATAGTGTAACACACTCTTTCCTCTGAGTGTAGTGGAGGCTCCCTCCTTGGAGGTCTTCAAACGGAGGCTGGATGGCCATCTGTCGGGGATGCTTTGATTTGGAGTTCCTGCATGGCTGAATGGGGTTGGACTGGATGGCCCTAGTGGTCTCTTCCAACTCTACGATTCTATGATTCTATGATTCTAAGGCTGATTCATTATAAAGGAAAGGAAAGAAGTCACTGCACATCTAGTGGGATAGTCCAGTCAAGGGATACTAAAAATGCACATCTGTCTTGAGTGGGGATGAAAGTATAATGCACAAATGCTGTATTTTTGTCTGGTTCATGTGCTTTGACCAATACAAAGTTGATCAAGGGGGGTGGCTTGGATGATATTCTGCCTTCAGCTCCTTGGATGACTGATGAGGAGATGCATTTTGGCCTGTAGTGCCTGAATGTTACTGGAGGACACATTAAATAAATCATTGAATGGTGAGTCAATACTTAAAGAAATCTCATTGCTCCAGTAGGTCTGCCCTTGGTGGGTCTGTGAGTAGGATTTGGGTCATTGTGTTCCCTTGTCTTGTCAAGTTTGAATTCGCTTGGGGACACTTCCCGCAGCCATCAAGAGGATGAATCATTGCAAAACACAGACCAATCTTTGTTTCCCAAAGTATCTTTTTTCCTGTCTCAGCGTCCGCCCACGTACGGGAGTTGATCAAATTCAGCTAAAGAGACATTGCGTGCCTTTAGAAATCTTACCATTTTGTCATTATCAATCCCATTTATATCCCACCTTTTCTATAGCGTGCTCAAGGAAACGTATGTGACTCTTTGGCCCAAGGTTGGAGAGTTCATTTTATGGCTTGGAAGGAGGGGAGCACTAGCACCTCAACCTGTCAAGTTGTGGTCCAGCACTAACCAATACAGAACCCCTAACATCATAGAATCATACAATCATAGAGTTGGAAGAGACCTCATCCAGTCCAACCCCATTCTGCCATGCCATAGGTAACCATGCCCTATGAGGAACGACTTAGGGAGCTGGGGATGTTTAGCCTGGAGAAGAGAAGGTTAAGAGGTGATATGATAGCCCTGTTTAAATACTTGAAGGGATGCCATATTGAGTAGGGAGCAAGCTTGTTTTCTGCTGCTCCAGAGAATAGGACCCAGAACAGTGGATGCAAACTACAAGAAAAGAGATTTCAGCTAAACATTAGGAGGAACGTCTTGACAGTAAGAGCTATTCAACAGTGGAACACTCTTCCTTGAAGGGTGATGGAGTCTCCTTCCTTGGATGTTTTTAAACAGAGGCTGGATGGCCATCTGTTGGGGTTGCTTTGATCGAGAGTTCCTGCATGGCAGAATGGGGTTGGACTGGACGGCCCTTGGGATATCTTCCAACTCTATGATTCTGTGAAATCATATATTAATATTAAATAATTCTCAGACTGCTAGTTCAGTGTAAGGTAAAAATATCGCCATCCTTCCAAAACTAAAAGCAGGCACGGAGGTTGGTATCAAACCCTAGTCTCCATAGTCAAGGTCCAGCACTACACCACACTGGCCCTCCTGGATACTTTAGTTAGTTCTAGTTAGTTTTCCTTTTTGCTGAATGATTTTATATGGTTCAATGTATCATTTTAAAAACTGTGACCTTTTAATTATGTTTGACACAGTTGGCCCTCCACATTTGCGGCTTTGACTTTTGCAGATTTTATTATAGGCGGATTTGATTAATATGTCCTCTCTAGGAACCTAGATCCTCCAGCGCAACTCTGCCACATGTTGACCATAGAATTGTGCTGCGGAACCTAGAGGAAACACTTCTCTAGGCATTTGTAGGTCCTCCAGCATGATTCTGTGATCAATCTCTGGCAGATGTTGGTCACAGAGTTGCACTGGAACACTTGGAGAGAAGTGTCCTCTTAGGTAAAAAGAATAGTGTTTCTTTATTTGTGTTTTTTCCACATTCACAGGAGTCCTTCACCTCTAACCCCAGCACTGTATTATTACCACGAGCCCATCTGCACTGCAAAAATAATTCGGTTTGACACTACTTCAACTGCCATGGCTCAGTGCTATGGAATTATGGGAACTATAGCTTGTTGTGGCACCAGAGTACAGCTCATGAATAAATGTATAAAATAGTTAGTCTTAAAGGTACTGCCACTTTTCCTCTCCCTCCTCCTTTTTACGCATGCAAGATTATGTGTCCATACCATATTGTCTCTACTGAATATCAGTGGTTCTATTTTCAGTGGTCTTTCCTAGTCCTTATGTTGGGATGCCAAAAACTGAAAATGCCCTAATAAAAACAATACTTTATATAACGTGCATTGGGAAGGGGGGGACACTTGCTTGTTCCTCTCTAATGTTTAGTACCCAACAACAGTGTCTGGATAGGTTTTGAGATGGTTTTAATTGTCATATTAAGCAGGACACAATTGTCCTCCACCAAAGCGCATCACTGGACCACCTGGCCCAATACTGGCTACAGTTCATTGGCTTCAGGTTGCAATTTTTCCTGTCATTTGTGGCGACGGCATAAGAATGGGAGTGATCCTTATCCTCTGTGTGCCTGAAGCTCCCTCCACCACCTGATCTGGAATGATTGCTCTCTATAGTGCTTCATGGAGCCTGAGCAGCTGGAGGATGGAAGCTCTGCACCCTTTCAGAAGTTTTATTTCCTTCCCACCCTATATTCTCCCCTGCCAGGCAGGCTAGCTTCTGTGTCCCTGAAACTGGAAAGGGTTGCTGGAATGCTTTCTCACAAACAGGTTAATAGCGGGAATGTCAGCTAGTAATGGGATTTCCCCATTCTTTGAAAGCTGCAGAAGAAGCATGGATTGGCTGTAGGATGCCTACTGCCCAGGTCCAAGGCAGTGTGGTAGGATCCTGCCATTACAGAGGACATCCTGCTTCTATCCCAGTATTGAAAGTCCGTGTGACAATCTCCAGAGACAAGGTACAGGGTGCTTGTCACATTCTAATGCATCTGAGGAAGTAGAATGAAGTCTACGAAAGCTCCTGCTGCCGATTTCTTTCAGTTAGCCTCAAAAGTGCTGCAAGATCTCTCTACGTACCGATTCCACAGACTAACACGGCTATAGCTTTGAATTCTACCAGCTTGGTAGCGTGTTTTACTAAATGAAATAAATGCCGGTCCTGCAGCCACAAGGTTGTGAGTTCGATCCCAGAGGGCTCCAAGGTTGACAAAGCCTTCCGTCCTTTCGTAGGTCGGTAAAATGAAGACCCAGCTTGTCGGGGGCAATTGGTTTTGCAGATTGTAAAACACTTAAGAGCAGTGGTTATCAACCTTCCTAATGCCACAACACTTTAATACAGTTCCTTATGTTGTGGTGAACCCCAACCACAAAATTGCGGTGTCTCAGTTCCTAAGACCATCGGAAATATGTGTTTTCCAATGGTCTTAGGCAACCCCTGTGAAAGGGTCGCTAGGCCCCCAAAGAAAACCTCTGGCTTAGAGAGTGCTGAGGCCACTGTCCAGTGGTATAAAAATGTATATGCTACGGATATTGCTATCTTGAAATTTAAAATTAGCAATGGTTTAAGGATCTCTGCATATCTCTTTCAGGATCTTAGCAGCCAGATTAACCTGTGACCTATCCAAACAAATCCATTCATCATCGGATCAGATCACTTTTCTCTTTCGGCCACGTTGGGACCTCAGTAACTGGCTCCCTTGTCAACATATTTTCAAAGCAATTTTCCTAAGCAACCATCATGAAAAGAAAAGAGCTGAACTTGCATGTTCATTAAAGGTTTAATCAGAAAAGTAAGATGCACTTTGCAGGAGGTCAGGTAAGAAGAACGGTTTGCATCTTCAGGAAACCAAGTGGCACAAAGCCTAGCGAAACTAACCAGTAACAATCGAATATTGTCCTGGCAACTCCTAACTTTCATTGCCTTGTGTCTGACCTCTTGTGAAACATTATCTAAATCACAAAAAATAGGCTTCGGGGCAAGATAGGATTGTCCATTATGAATTTAATGCATGATATGGCCAGTTCATTTGTACTAGGAGGATATGGAAGTGTAGTGCAAATCATTTTTATCTTTGAACACGCTTGCACTCAATGGAGGTGCCGACAGTTAATTTTTACAAAACCCTTATTCTTTGCACAGATGTTCCAGATTGAGTAGGGACTCTATACATGAGTTGATGATGGTGAATATGGAATCAGTGGACTTGTTCAAATCTATGAAAGCTCCTGTCCCAATAGATACTATTCTTTCGGGTACCACCAGGATATTTGTTCCATTAACAGCAAATATGTGTGAACATGACAAATATCACAGACATGCTCTGCCCAATTTAGGTCTAAAACACATTGCAGAAATAATCCAGTTTGAGACTGCTTTAACTGCTTTGGCTCAATGCTAGGGAATTCTGGGAGCTGTAGTTCTGTGAGACATTTAACTTTCTCTCTGTCAGAGAGCTCTGGTGCCACAATAAACTACAATTCCAAGGATTCCCTTGCACTGAGCCAGGGCAGTTAAAGCAGTCTCAAGCCAGATTATTTCTGCAGTGTGTTTTGGACCATTGCAATAAAAATCCTAATTATTTAGGACTTTGGTAGGCATGGAAAAGTTTGTGGGTCTTGTCCCGCAAGTGGCACATATGCTGAAAACTCTTTTATTTTCTTGGTACATTTTCTTTTCTTGCAGGTAATGATTTCTGCCATGACTTCCACAAACATTCAGCTAGATGTAACGGGAACTGTTTCTCGGATGCCCCAATGTACCTGATGGCGGTGAGCGTCTAAGGATCTATATTTCAGTTCATACACACAGAAGAAAGGATACGTAGAAGGATGCGCTGACCTTAGGCGAGAGGCAGTTTTCAAAGTGCAGAGGTTTTTTAAAATTAATTTTAAAAATAGGGAAATTAGCAGCGGTTATCCTTGGCCTCCTGCCCCAAGAGCTGTGCATCTGTCTTACCCACCCTGAAACCATGCTTTCCCAAGCATCAATGGCTTTCTTTGGAGGACAATGCTGCGGTGCTTTATCATGGCTATTGGAAAGAGGGGACACCCTCGTGTGCGGGTGTGCAAGGCGGGTGTGCATAAGCTCTAGGAAGACCCCTCATTCTCCCTCTCTCTCGTTCTGGAACAGATCCAGCCCTTGCCCACCCCAAAAACCCACCCCATCCCTGCTTTGATTAAGATACAGTACGTGCAAAAAAAGGAAAGGGGGGAAAAAGATGACTAGTCCCAGTTTAACAGGGGTTCATAAGAAGGTATTGAGCCAAGCTGTGCTTAGGAGTGTCTCGGGCGTGGAGGGACGGGTTGACAGGAAAACAGGCGCAGGGGGTCACTGGGGTGAAGAGTGAGGCAGGCTTGGCAACCATGGCTGCTCAAGAGCTGGGGTCCTTTTTCCGTTTCTGGAAGCGTCGGAATTTGCCCTGGATGGCAAGGGCGGCCTTCTCCGTCTCCGGCGCGTTCAGATCAATGTCTATTTCTTCCTCTTCTGCTTCCACCTTCTTGGTTGTTCCAGGTTTCTCTGTGGGGAGAAACAGCTTGGGTTGTCATTAAATACGGGAACGGGACTTGAACAGATTCCCACCCACCCTCCGTCCAGATTTGTACTAACATGTGCGATTCAAGGCCAGAAAGTTATTTTTACAGTATATGTTATCTTAAATGCCAATACTGCAGCCACAACGTTGGAGATTATCACACGGGGAAAAGGGTATCCTTTTCCTGTTCTTTTCCTGTCCTTTTCCCGTCCTTTCATCCGACCGCGCAAAAGACTATCAGATGACGTTGCGGTAATGTGGTTATAATCGCATCAGTGAAGTGGAATTGTCTGCGATCACACGAAAGGCTATTATACAACATCGCGCTTCTCCTGTCATTTTCCCAACTGCTGGAAATGCAAGAAAAATGTTGGATCTTGGTTTCATGCATGGTGACGATGTTCCAGGATATAAATACTTATTGGAAGAAAATTCACGATGCAATACAGCAAGTTTTCAAAATTAAATTTGAATTTAAACTAAATTTTTAAAATTACATTTGAATTTAAACAATACATTTATTTATTAAATATGACAAGCAGAAATGACCCGGTGGGGGAGAGAAAATATTGGAGAGTTATGTTATACATGATCACAGCGGCTAGACTTTTAATAGCCAGGAAATAGAAAGACCCCAAAATACCGACAATAGAGAATTGGCTTCTTAAACTGTTAGAAATGAAAGAAATGGACAGATTGACGGCCCTTTCAAACCAGAAAGATTTGGAGCTTGTTAATAGGGAATGGTCACCCATAATAAATTATTGCAATAAAAAGTCCACAAGATTTAAGTTCACTGTTACTCATTTTCTTTAGAAAGGGAGCGAGGATTCATACTGAAGATTAATTCGAATAAAACATGAATATTACTGTGGAATTTTAGATGTTTTATCTTTAAGGATACTTTGGAAGTGACAAGAGTTGATATCACAAAAGAGATGACTAAGAATGCATTGTTGTTTTATGGTTTATGTAAATGTATTATATAAATAAAATTATTTAAAAAGAGAGACCAGAGTATCTAAAAGGTTTGCATTGAGTAGGTCAATTTTATTGCATTTATGGAATGCCGAATTGTATCCTTTCTGATATCGTACGATTTTTCGCTATGGCTTGTTTGTACTGATGAGTCCATGGACTGTAATAATCAATACTGTACTTTTACTTGAGATTTCCTAATGCTGACTCTCATATGTGGGTGTAAGAGCCATCCGGAGACTGAGAAGCCTCCTGTATGCTTTCTTCCCAAACAAAAGGGTTATAAAACACCCTGTTAATTTGTTTTAATTAGAAAATATGTTAGGAAACTTTCAACCAAAAAAAAGCAAATCAATATAAAACACAAAGTTTCCCACAGGCAATATGTCAAACCACATACATGTAAACTATATATAAATATAATAAGCAGATGGTAAATGCATATTGTGCAAGACAACGGCCATGATTTCTTTGCAAACTCACACAGAAACCGTCCCCTCGAAATTCCTTCCAAAATGTTACTTTGTGTTTTTTAATTGTAATTTTTAATTGTTTGATGTTTTCTTTATACTGTTGGAATCCACTTTGATTCCTTTGTGAAAATGCGGAATACAAATAAATATTATTATTATTGTTGTTATTATTGTTATTATTATGTATTCCAACCACATCTGCCTTGGAAATTCTCCTCTGCAAACCTCAAGTTAGCAACATTAACATCCGAATGTGGCCATTTTTTCTGCGCAACAACAACCTTGCAGGCATCCTTCGATGTCTGCGCCAAAATACAATATTCAGTGTAAGGAAACCACTGGGTTTCCCCGAGTAGATGCTGTGAAGATCCTGCTTACATAATATATATATATATAAATATCTGGGTATATGAGTATATGTGTGGCTATTTATCTATATATGTGTACATATTTGAGAGCCTGCATGGTGTAGTGGTCTGAGCATTGGACTATGACTCTGGGGACCTGGGATCAAATCCTGGCTCGGTCATGAAAAGTTATGGGTGAAGGTTATAGTATTTGGTGAGGGCCTAGGTCTCCTTAAACATCTCGCACAAAATAATTATATTAATTCCTGGTCCAAGTGCCCAGCAAAGAAAGCTGCATCTATTGGCTTCTCCTCATCTCTTCTTTCACATCTCGGCGCAGATATTGTGTCTAAACTGCGTTCATGTTTTTATGTTTCTTGTTTCTCCCAATATGATACACATACATTATGAGGGCCCTTTCCACATTGAACCTGTCTCTAGGCAAGTATTGCCATTTTTTCCTCTAAGGGAAGGCGCAATGTATATTCCAGAAAGCTCCTTCATGGCAGATCTGCCGATGTTCCTTACGCCGAAAGAAGATACCCATGTAATAATTTGGAAGTAGAGTCTCTGATGCATATTTTATTGCACTGCAGTCTTTACAATCAGTTTCAACAAGCCAAAACCTAATCCTTATTAAGGGAGACAAATGGAAGATCAGACCTTTTTTATGTAAAATTCTTGCTGGAGGATATAATGCCCAAATATCAGTCTTGTAGTTGCCAAATTTCTCTCTGAGGCAGCTAGGATTAGGACCTGTACAAAGGGACAGTTAAGAGTGGAGCAACTTCCACGATTCTTGTATTCGTCTGTGGGATTTTATTTTGGCGAATTTGATGACATGTATATTTTGACTGAATGCTTAAATTTTGGGTCTATGGGCCGTAATACATTATGGCTGACTGTCATGTAAACCCACTGGGTGACCTTGGGCAAGTTGCACTCTCTCAGCCTCAGAGGGTTGCAATGACAAACCCCCGCTGAAGAAACGTGCCCAAAAACCCCCATGATGGGTTCACCTTTGGGTTGCCATAAGTCGCAATTGACGTGAAGGCACACAACAACAACAGCAGCAGCAGCAAGGACATCACAGACGATGTGTAACCTAGCAACCAGAAGCAGAGAGAGAGATGCCTGTAATGATGCTGCCATTACAGAAAGCATCACAACCTCTGGGTTGCCTAGCAACTATTAACAGATGGTATCAGAGCATTCGGTCCCTATATATTTCCCTTTGCTAGCCTTCTCTTCCCAGAATCCAAAAACCATCTCAAGAAGAGAGAGTCTTATAGATTATTGGAAGAAATGCAGAATATAAAATAGTAAAATCTTCCAAATTATTAGAAGAGAGGCGCAGAATCAAAAATAGCAAAATCTTCCAGATCATTAAAAGAGAGATGTGGAATCTAAAGTAGTGTAATCTTCTAGATTATTGGAAGTGATGCAGAAACTAAAATAGTGTAATTGTCCAGATTATTGGAAGAAATGCAGAATCTAAAATAGTGTCATCTTCCAATATCTTTGCAATATCTGAGCAGAGATGTGAAAGAATTGATGAGGAAAAGCCAATAGATGCAGCTTTCTTTGCTGGGCACTTGGGCCAGGAATTAATATAATTATCTTGTGCTAGATGTTTAAGGAGAACTAGGCCCTCACCAAATACTATAACCTTCACTCTCATGCTCTACTGTGGACCTTATCCTAGAGAAGCGACAGAGAGCGTTTCCAAATGGATGACACATTCCATTACCACTAAAAAATAGATTGCACCTGTAATTCCCCTTTCCCTCCATTCTATTTTATTCTTATGGAAAGTTTTAAATAAAACCCTGGGTGGTTTGCAAACACACAAAACTTCAGGTGCTAGGAACATTTCATGTGTGTGGCAAGGTAAAATGGGAACACCTAGAATATATGGAGATGCACTGCTGCAACCCTGCAACTAGGGATCTGCACTAAATGCCCAGTTAGACTAATTAGGTTATCTCTAGACATAAAATAGAGAGGGACCTTGGTATCTGCTGAGTTTTGATTCGGGGACCCCCCCTCATGGATACCAGAATCCATGGATGCTCAAGTCCTGTTAAATACAATGGCACAGTAAAATGGTGACCCTTCTGGGCACCACAATTCAAAAAGGATTTTGAGAAGCTGGAGCGTGTCCAGAGGAGAGCAACCAAAATGGTGAAGGGTCTGGAAACCATGACTTATGAGTAGAGACTTAGGGAGCTGGGGATGTTTAGCCTGGAGAAGAGAAGGTTAAGAGGTGATATGATGGCTCTGTTTAAATATTTGAAGGGTTGTCACACAGGATGGAGTAAGCTTGTTTTCTGCTGCTCCGAGAATAGGACATGGAGCAATGGATTCAAACTAAATTCCACCTCAACATTAAGGAGGAACTTCCCAACAGTAAGGGCTTTTCAATAGAGGAACACACTTCCTTGGAGTGTGGTGGAGTCTTCATCTTTGGAGGTTTT
>NC_056530.1:33290651-33344032 GCF_019175285.1 Sceloporus undulatus | reverse complement strand
TTTTTTTGGAATGTGTATATTTTAAACATATTTTAAAACCATGGCTGCTTCAATCCGTGGATGAAAAAATCCACAGATAAGGAGGGCTGATTCTAGTAACAAAGGAAAGGTAGAGAATTACTTCCTTTCCTTCAGCTGAGCATCTGACATGCCCATTCTGGAGGAAGGAGCAGGCATGCCCACCAAAGAGCATCTTTTGGCAGCTGCACAATACCTTCTCCAAATCATTCTGCCAATCATGCCCTGCTCCCTCTGTCTGCTTTCTCATTACTGCACATTGCCCAAGTGGCATTGAGTGCCCCAAGTTGGACCTTGTCAACTTGTGTTTCTATCATGAATGCCATGGCAAGCTCCCCATTAAAGATGGGGTGTCAGAATCCAAGCAACTCACCCATCAGCTGGCAGGATTCAGCGAGGCACAGCCCAACATGCCACGTCTGAGAGATGGTACAAAACCATGGACATCATGTGCTGTGAAACTCACCCCACAGGTCTCTGGCAAGCAATAGGTCAGGTTGGTCCTGCAGCAGAGCTCAGAGTCCCATGCCTTGTGCGCCAAATCCTCCTCTCCAGATATATTGGGAATACAACCCAAGCTTGGCAGGTTTCCCAGAAGCCCCAGAGGGCAGTTCCATGCCCTGATTGCAACCTTCAGCCAAGATGACCAATGGGGGATGATGGCACGCATAGTCCAAATACATCTGGAGGGCAACATTTTGGCTGAAGGCTGCCATTTAAAGGCAGAAATTAATTGGCTTATATGGATATTTTGTTTTCTCTCCAGTGCCACTTGAGTTGGCAGAGAAGTTGACAGCCCCAAGAGGAAGCATGCCAGCTGTCTTGCACTCACCTTTCTCCTCTTGGCCAGAGATCTCACGGGGTGATGTTGTTTCGTTTGAACTGAGCTGCAGAGAGGAAGGTTGGAGAAGGGAAGGAGAGAAAAAAGGGACTCATTAAAAACATGCAAACTTGTTGGACTCACAATTTCATTTGACTCCAGGCTCCCGTCAGTCAGATGTTCCCGCATGCCGTGTCTGCGCATCAATGTCACACAGGGGAGAAGCTTTCAAAACAGCTGCCAGGGGAGGAAAGCATTTCTATATAGGGTGGGTGGTTCATGTACAGTGTTGGGAAAGCACCAGTCTCTTTACGTCGACTTTGATCTTTATAAAAACCAAACTTCTTTACCCCATGTAACTCTATCCATGGTGCTGCTTTCAGAAAAACAACCAAAAAGGACAACTAAAGCTCTTAAAGCTCCACCAAATGTATCTGAGGAAGTAGACTGAAGTCTACAAAAGCTCGCACTGCCAACTTCTTTCTTTCAGTGAGTCTCAAAGGTGATACAAGATCTCTCTATGTACTGATTTACAGACTAACAGGCCTATATCTTTGCATTTAAAGCTCTTAAGGTTTTGAAATAAATTCACTGTGGACCGGTACATACACCCCCGTTCAGGCTGGGCTGGTGGCTTCCGGTTTGCCTGTGAAGGGACACTGCAGTAGCCAAACTGTGTGGCCTCCCTCCATCCCAAAAAGAATCTAGAAAAACCAGGTTCTTCTTGGGATGCCGCACACACGTCACAAGTGTGCCATTGGCACACTCGTGACATAAGCGATGCGCACAAACATCTATACACTGCACATCGCCTACGTCAAGATGGCAGCCCCCATGTGGACAGGAGGCCGGCATGATGGCGGTGGCGGCATGTTCTAGGGTTCCGGAGCATGTGGTTGCTCCAGAACCCTAGAACTGGTGCAGGCACGCTGCTTCTTGCCCGTTTGTCTTGGGCCTGTGAGCACAAAAAGCAAAGTATTTATAACTTCAAGGAAAACATGAGACAGTCAGGATGATAATTGCAGAATTATTAATACAATGGATCCTCCATGTTCGCTGGGGTTAGGGGCAGAGGACCCCCCGTGAATGTGAAAAACCACAAATAAAAAAAACACAATGTTTTTAACCAGTGAGAACACCTTTTGCAAAGTCCTCCAGTGCTACTCTATGATCAACATCTGCCAGAAGTTGACCATATAATCATGCTAAAGGAGCTACAAAGGCCTAGAGAAATGTTTTCTCTGGCAATCTCTAAGTCCTCCAGAACAATTCTATGGTCAGCTTTCAGCAGAGCTGCGCTGGAGGACCTAGAGGTTCTTTAAGAGACTATATTAATCAAATCTACAAATATTCAAATCTGCAAAAGTCAAAACTGGAAATATGGAGGTCTGACAGTAGTAGGAAACATGCAACATTTTCCATGCTCTCTCAGACTCAACCTGTGCATTACATCCAGATTTACATAATAGAATCATAGCATTGGAAGGGATCCCTGGCCATTTAACCCATCCTTCTGTTGATATAAGAAATGGTTATTATGAAGCCATACAGACAGGCCAAAATAAAGCTGCTTCAGGTTACTTTGGAGGTATGCTGTTTAAATGACACAAGCATCTTAAGAGGCCAGAAGTGTGCCAAAGCCATACTCTAGTCCTTAGGACTGGAGCATGGCTTTGGGACGGCTTCTGGATTCTTAGGACGTATGCGTCATTTAAACAGCATACCTCCAAAGTGATCCGAAGCAGCTTTAGTTGCCAGTCTGTATGGGGCCTATATCATCCTTGACTGATGGGCTTTCAGGTTCTCCTTAAATTAGGCATCAAAGTGTCACAAGTCGCTCTGATGCTTTTTCTCTTCAAGAAAGTGATCTTGTCCACTGTCCTTGCATCTGTGCACAGAAACAGGCCAGATAGAATTAGGCTAGAATTAATCTCACAATTAATATATATACTATGTTTAAATATAGAAATTTTAGTCCAAAATTCACCCCAAAAGCCTGAGTTGACCTATCCACTGCTCAGGGTAAGTACTCTACTTTAACTCTTATTTAAAAGGAACCATATCCCAGTGAAAAGCATGAGTATAATCTGCCCTGGAAGCACTGACTCCCCTCTGTTCTCTCATCCATTCAGCCATTAATGTGAGCATGAACAGTTATGCCTTCTGGGATGTTGTAAATTCTTTGGCATTGTTTTCCTTTTTGCTTCATCTTTTAGATCTTTTGTTACATGCATCTATGTTTTAACCTCAACTTACTCATGGACCATATGAAAATCTAATCATTTTGGCCCCAAAACCTGTCCTCGACTTCTACGTGTGGTCAACTTATAGTCAAGTACATATGCTATATCCAATATTTTAAAAACAGACATAGCCAGAACTGCTCAAAAGGCATTTGGATGCATTGACTGGGGTCTCGGATTTGACTTCAAAACAGTCCAAAGGGCTTTATTTTGGGAGGGTTTGGGATACAACGATGATAAGTTATTATATTTCACTGATGCTTTCATTGTTAGCTGCTTCGATCTGTTAGGAGAAGCTGGGTAAAAATTAATAATAATAATAATAATAATAATAATAATAATAATAATAATATTATTTGCAAGCCAGGATATGTTTAAAATTTGTTATAACAAGCCATATCCTTGTACCGGGACTGAACAATGCTGAAGACGTGAAACCTCATTTAAGCAACGGTTTCAAGTAGATCTCAAACATTCAGTTATTTTGATTGACTTGGTATCAGTCAGAACGCATTTAAATCTGTTTCTGCAGGAATGATGGCAGAAAGAAAATTGGGGTGCAATTGGAAACCAGTGACAGGAATAGCGGGGAGTTTTGCTCCTTTTCTCTGACCTCTTTCTCTTGTTCCCCTCACCCCCAGCATCAGACGTGAATCTTAAGATCCATCAGACGTTTGCCTAAAAGTGTAATTCGGCAGCCAGTCTCTCGTTCAGGCTTTGCAACACCAACATCCATCTCATTAAAAAAAATCAGGCAATGAAGTGAACTCATGCAAAAAAAAGAGAGAAAGAGAGAGAGAGAGTATTTCTTAATGCAATGTGTAATTATGTAACATATGGAATTCACTGACAGATGCACTTATATAGCTTTTAAAAAAAGAGAGAGGCAGGTGAGCAACAGAATGTTCTGCATTCCTAGATCCTTTCCCACTCAGCCCCAGAAAAACCCATGATAGAGTTCCTTAGGATCATCATCATATCATCATCACAGGGCTGTATAAACAGCCTGTAAGGGGCAGCTCTATCCGCCCCCTCAAAGCGGCAACCGCGCTATGCTTCCACCTGGTACAAAAGGAGCTAGAAACATGGTCTCCTATCTGCACACCGCTATAGGGGTGCCATAGTGCCACAGCATGGCCTTATGATGTCCTCTGGCCTGCGCATGAACGAATGACATCATCATGGCATTCCGTCTGGTCCAGCGCAAGCCAAGATGGCACCCGGTCTGGCACAAGGACTTAGAGCATCCTTTCCACTAAGCACAGGAAGGCTGCATCCACATGCAGAAATAATTCAGTTTGACACCTACTTTAAACTGCCAGGCTCAATGCTCCACTTTGGTGCCACAACAACAACATATAATATAAAAATATAAAATAATAATAAAAGTTTATTTATCCCGCTTTCAACTTTGATCAGTGGCTTTGAACAATTACAGTCCCAGAATTCCACAGCACTGAAACCCTGGCAGTTAAAGTGGTGTCAAGCCAGATTACATCTGCAGTGCGGGAGGGCTATGAGGATGCAACTGCATTGCAGAAATAATCCAGTTTGACACCACTTTAACTGTCATAGCTCAATGCTAAGGAACCCTGGGGACTGTAGTTTGTTGTGGCCCCAGAGCTCTCTAACAGAGAAGGCTAAATGTCTCACAGAACTACAATTCCCAGGAAGCCAGAGCATTGAGCCAAGGCAGTTAAAGTGGTGTCAAACTGCTTTACTCCAGCAGTGTGGATACATCCTAAGCCTGAGGACAAGGAACTGTCAAAATTGTAAACTGCACTAAAAGACACTTTCTGTTTGAACCTTTTGCGGAATCACACAGCTGGCTAGGGACCGTTGTCCAAGAAGTAATCTTCCCAAACTATGGATTAGTCTTTCTCTCTAAATGGAACATCCATATTTAGAAACAACGCATCTCGAAACGCAGCAGATGCTGGAGATCTCTTGCCACGGCAGCCCTCTTTCCTAGAGATGTCCTCACCGCAAAGGAGGGCAAGGCACTGCAAAATGCAGGACGTGCGAGAAAAATGGAGAGTGTGACCAAATAAAAGCTAAACGCATTCGTCTAAGTACAAATGCACGCAACGCGGTCATGCTCAGAATGGAGGACATTCTGAAATTCCTCCCAGACACAGGTTTGAAATGTAGGACCTATACTGGGAAAGCAGAACAATCTGGTCACCCTGCATATTTCTTTTTGCTTGAGGCTTTATTATTATTATAATTATCAAGATTTATTTATAGACCACTGTAAAATTTGCACAGCACTTTATATAGTAGGAATCAAAACAGAATAAAAATACAGTCGCCTCTCCGTTCTTGCGGACTCGAGATCTGCGGTCTTGAATATTCACAGAGGGGCAACCTCCATTAATTTCTATGGGGTGTGCTCCGTGGGCACGTGCCCCATTCACGCCTATGGGGCTTGAATATTGACAAGTTTCTGCTTTGCTGGGGGAGGGGGTCCGGAATGGATCCCCTGAGAAAACGGAGGGTCAGCTGTAACAACGATAGAATCATAGAGTTGGAAGAGACCGCAAGGGCCATTCAGTCCAACTGCCTGCCATGCAGCAACTCTCAATCTAACATCTCTGACAGATGGCCATCCAGCCTCCGTTTAAAGGCCTCCAAGGAAAGAGACCCCATCACATGCAGAGGGAGTGTGTTCCACTGTCAAACAGCCCTTACTGTCAGGAAGTTCCTCCTAATGTTGAGCTGGAATCTCTTTTCCTGTAGCTTCCATCCATTGCTCCGGGTCCCGTTCTCTGGAGCAGCAGGAAACAAGCTTGCTCCCTGCTCAATATGACATCCCTTCAAATATTTAAACAGGGCTATCATGTCACCTCTTAACCGTCTCTTCTCCAGGCTAAACATCCCCAGCTCCCATAAGGCATGGTGTCCAGACCCTTCACCATTTTGGTCTCCGTCCTTTGGACACGCTCCAGTTTGTCAACATCCTTTTCAAAGTCGGGTGTCCAGAACTGGACAGATAACGAAAAATAGATAATGAAAAACCTGCCACACAGGTTTAGCATGCATTCTAAAACATCACTGTACAAAATCAAAATCTCTCTAAAATAATACATCACAGTGATGTTTACAGTGCACACATAAGCTTTACAGATGAGGATGGCTATTGGTTTAGAAAGGGAGACAGAAAGGCCTCCATCTATCCATTATTGGAAGCAAAATGTTATGTCTGGTTATCAAGTGAAGTAATTCTCACATCGCTAGTGGTTTTTCCCCATACGTAAGTAGGACAAACCCCAGTCTACTTGACAGCATCTTGCCAAGAGCCTTATGCAATGAAAAAAATACTGAAATACAAAAGATGAAGCATGATCTCTTCTCTAGATCAGGGAAGTGGGAGTCCCTAAGGAAAATGACAATAAATCCAGGGAGCAGGAGGTTGCGTTGTAGGAGAGAAAGGAGAGGAAAGCCACTTTTGACACATATTGGCAAATAGCTTGCTTGACTGGGACAGACCATTACAAGGAGAAGGGTCATATTGATGCTATTTCTAAGAAAGTGATGCTATTTCTAATAAGCTCATCTGCAGTAACTTGATTTTTTCCTCTCTCTCAAAGGGAGGCCTCTATATTCCATCAGCAAATAAAGTGTTTAATGCCAAAACTGTGGCCCAATTATTATACGCTTCCAGTATCTAGATAGTGGGGTTTATCGCCTGAATTGGATAAACAACAAGCAAAGTTCTTGAGGACATTGTTTCAATCTCTCAATTGCGTTCCAAATTGTGCATTATTGCTCGAAATAGGGGAAAGTCCCTAATTTAGTGGAGCTTGGAGGCTTGACCTCAAGTTATGGATGAAGCTTATAGTAACTGGTGAGGGCTCAGGTCTCCTCAAACATCTGGTACAAGATATTTTTGTTAGTTGCAGATCCAAGGGCAAAGCAAAGAATGCTGCGTCTATTGGCCTCTCCTCATCTCTTCTTTCACATCTGGGCTCAGATATCGCGCCGAAGTCTGTTAAATTTAGGCTACTGGAGATAGCTTTCTGTGAACTGCGTTCGTGTTCTTATATTTCTTGTTCTTTGCAGATCTGCCATGATGTAGTTCTATGGAATATACATAGTACCTTGCCTTAGCGAAAAAATTGCAATACTAGAGAAAGGGTCACCAAATAACTGTCCATATAGAAAAGGCTATCATAATGGCTGCTACGGGGGGGGGGGGTGGGTACGATGCGCAACTTAGAGAGCCTTTTCCATATGGCCAGTTATTTGGTAAGCCTGTCTCTAGGCAAGTATTGCTGTTTTTTTGCTAAGGCAAAATGTATATAATGTATATTCCATAGAACTACTTCATGGTGGATTTGCCAATGTTCCTTACACCGAAAAAAGATGCCCATGTAATAACTTGGAAGCAGCGTCTATGCAACGTATTTTACTGCACTGTAGTCTTTACAACCAGATTCAACAAGAATCTATCCATTATTAAGTAAGATGAATGGAAGATCAGATATTTTTAATGTAAAATTCTTGCTGGAAGAGAAATGCCCAAATGTCACTCTTGTAGTTGCCAAATTTCTCTCTGAGGCAGCTAGGTCCAGACCCCACAATGTTTAAAGGGACAGTTAGTGTTAGAATTAGAGTTTGAATTTTAGGGCCAAACAGACAGGCCAAAATAAAGCTGCTTTGGGTCACTTTGGATGCCTGCTGTTTAAATGACACACACATCTGAAGAGGCCAGAAGCTGCACCAAAACTGCACTCTAGTTCTTAGGAATGGAGCATGGCTTTGGCACAGCTTCCAGACTCTTAGGATACACGCATCATTTAAACAGCATACCTCCAAAGTGACCCAAAGCAGCTTTATTTTGGCCTGTCTGCTCAGGCCCATAGTTATATTTAGCAACTTCTTTCCTCTTGTCTTATTGTGGGGAATTTTATTGTGGGGAATTTTGGGAACTTTTACATCTTGACTAAAAGCCAAATCTATGGGTCTATGGACTATAATGAAATTATGACTCACTAAGAGAGAAGGGCGCTAGAAGGTAAGAGGTATACTCTGGTGTTCTTGTGGAAAGGTGTATGAAGCAGCGTTATTATAGGAAAGGCATAAGGAATGCAATATTTATCAACATGTATCAATATTTATCCTACATATGGAATGAGAAGGTGCACATGCATTAAATTTCATGTGACAGAAAACAGTGGTCCCTCCATATTTGCTGGAGTTAGGGTGAAGAACTCATGAATGTGGAAAAACCTGCAAATAAAAAAACTTCAGCGGACCTTTGGTATACATGGGAAATTATAAAAAAGGTGCAGGGAAGCCGGTCAGCGGTTAAAGAAGCTGGTAAGCAGGCTGGACCGGGGATTTTGGGGCCAGGAAAGGCCAGTGACAGGACAGGACAGGCTGCCAGTGAAAACCAGGGCGGATTCGAATCAGATTCGAATTTGCCTGGTTCCCACTTGGGCTGAATCGATTTATTTGAAAATAAATTGATTCAGCCCAAAAAACACTGTAAAAACCCACAGGTTAAATGGGAAAAAAGGGCAGAAAGCATGCCTCCTCCTTTCTGAGTCCATTTCTAAGATTGGATTTAGTGGGAATCATGCCCCTTTAACCCGGATCCCGATACCGATTTGAACGTAGTGAGAACAAGGCCTTATCCCACGGTGTTTTCCCCCCTCCAATGCTCCCGAATAGGAGAAGGGACTGAGGACGGGGAGCAAGGAAAGAAGAGCCAGCAAACAGTACAGCTAGATAGATAGATTTCTGTGCATGGGATGTCTGTTGCAGTTGTGAGTGCGCGCTTGTGCGGAGGCGGGGAAGGGACATTGCAGCATTGCAGCATCTGTTTCTTTATTATATCCTAGCGGGTGATTAAACTCTAAAGCAGCAATTAAGCTCCTGCGATGCAAACCTCAGCAGTCCTGAGCCCAGTGGGAGGCAAGGGGAGCCTGCAGAGAGGGGAACAGTTAGCAAATGGGAGGCCAAGAACTGGCAAGAACTTGACATTTTGCAGGGCCCTGTGCAGCAACGTCGGATGCTGAGGACACCTGAAATATATCCCACTGCACAGGTGAGCCTTGCAAATAGCATTCACCCAAGTTACTCCTCTTTCCTGCTCCTCAGCACAGTCAGTCCTCCAGATCCACAGACTCTTTATCAATGGAATAAAGCTTAGAAAATATTTTAAAAAGACTGTATTTACTCATGTATGAATCTAAAAAATTAGATTAAAAAATTGACCCCCAAAAACCTGAGTCCACTTATCCATGGGTCAATGTACTGTATATACTCATGTATAAGTCTAGAAATTTGGGTTCAAAAATTGACCCAAAAAACCTGAGTCAACTTATCCATGGGGCGCCGTATCTGCCAGTCTGTAGAGCGCCACTATTCCTTCCCTTTATCTAGACACTATATTTCTATTGATGCAGCCTAGAATTGCATTGGCCATTTTAGAAGCAGCATCACAATGTTGACTCATGTTCAACTTGTGGTCTACTTGGACTCCCAGATTCCTTTCACACGGGTTTCATTAAACCCAGTGTCTCCCATCCTATTTAAAAATTTCAGTTTTTCTGCCTAAGTGCAGTACCTTACATTTCTCCTTGTTAAAATTCATTTTATTAGTTTTGGGCCAGCTTTCTACTCTGTTAAGGTTATTTTGAATTTTGATCCTCTCCTCTGGGGTATTAGCTACTTTCACTCACCAAAAAAAAGGAACAAGCCCTTTCTCTGAGCAGTGGCATCCGTAATATTGGTGTCAAGCAGTACGGGTGTCTGGCATTGCTGAGGGGGGCTGCCAGCTTCCTAAATGCCCACTCAGGGATGCCAGGGGGTAACTAGGCAAGTGAGGCACTGGGGAAGGTGGGAGAGTGCACCTGCTGTGTTGGCTCGCTCTGCCAAGAGTGCCAGAGCAGCAGGGAAGGAATGAGGGACATGCACTAGTTCCTCTTTTTCTGCCACCTTAGCTCCCTGTAGACCCACAGCAACAGAGAAATGGCACCCTCCCCACACACACAAACACACACACACAGCATGACAAGGTACCAACTGGGTGTCACCCATCCTCTGTGGTGTCACCCAGTATGGTTCATACCCCCCGCACATCCCCAATGATGCCATTGTCTCTAAGTATAATGGCAAAAGGTGACAGCTTAGTGCAGCATCTGAAATAGGCATGGATGCTCCTTTACTCTTTCTACTGCAGCACCGCTGCCAGCCTTTTTGGATGTCAGGGTGGGGAAATGGCAGCGGTGGCAGCTCTTTAGTGCTTCCCTTGAAAGGAACTCTAAGAAGGATCAGGCTTTGAAAGATCTGAATGAGACACTTGTATATGTTTGTCAGCTTTTCTGGGTTGAAATCTGGCAAAGTCAAAGGCTCTAATCACTGCTAACGTAATCACCATTTTCTTTGCTTTTCCTTTTCATCCTTTTCGACATGTGCACAACCCACTTGCACCTGGTTGTCTCCCCCGCCCTGCACACCGCACACCCACTATTTACTATTGTTCCCTCCTCTTCCATCCAGCTGTTAGGGAGAGCGCAAGCAGTTATGCCTGTGGGAATTTTGTAAGTCCTTTGGCATTATTTTCCTTTGCTTCATCCTTTACATTTGCCTAAGTTTTACCCTCGACTGATCCACGGGTTGTATCAAAATCCATAATTCTGGCCCCAAAACCTGCCCTCAATTTATACATGAGGTAATCTTATACTTGAGTACATACAGTTTACTCCCAGAGAGTCATTTTTTCTTATAGCTTGAGTCACTTGATAAACCAAACATATAGATGCTCAGTGGTGCAGAGAGCCTAGAAAAGTTTTTTTGGACTCTAATGCCCTAGAATGATCAGGCTAGCATGGTTACTATTGGGGATGTGGGCTGGTCTGAGAATTGTGGGCACAACAAAAGCAAAAAAATGCCTTAGTTCTAGCAGATACACAATTGTAGACCCCAGGCTCAAACACAGGAGAAATGTTGAACCTTTTGGTCTCTTTGGTCTTGCAGCTATTTTGGCCTACACTCCAAGAAACTTTGGGGATGGTATTCCAAAACAGCTGGAAGACCAAAGTCTTATAGGGATGGAGCATGTGCTCTCTGTCCTTCTAAATGTGCTAAGCTAGTCTTCCAGATACTGCAGAAATGGGAGCTCCTGCTAGACTTTCGTCCACAAATATCCTCCTAATGCAGGGTGACCAGATGTCCTAACTGTAAAGGAAGACAAGGCACCGTAAAATGTTGGACACTGCAAAATAAAAGCTAAAAACAGTCATATGCATATAAATGCATGCTTCTTGTACAGACAGGTCAAAATACAGCTACTTCAGGTCACTTTAGAGGTATGCTGTTGAAATAACACATTAATCTTAAGAGGCCAGAAGCTGCACCAAAGCTGCGCTCCAGTCCTTAGGACTGGAGAATGACTTTCTGGCCTCTTCGGCACATGCATCATTTAAACAGCATACAGTACTGTACTTCCAAAATGACCCGGAGCAGCTTTATTTTGGCCTGTCTGTATGGGCTCTTAGTCATGCTCGAAATGGAGGACATTTTGGAATTCATCCTGGACAGAAGGTGGAAATGTAGAGCATGTCCTGGAAAAGGAGGACACCTGGTTACCCTGCCCTAATGGCTCCTGAGAAGCAATAGTGTATCTAGACCCTTTTCCATAGTGGCCCTGCTACCGGCGCTTCTTTTTTTAACTGGAGATATCAGGGACAGAACACAGAAGTGTTAATGGTGGGGTTGTAAAATGAAAGCAGCCCTAAGAATCCGATCTTTCTAAATAATGGGAATGGGACAGTACCCCAGAGGATGCTGGACTGTAACGTCTCATATTTCTAGCCATTAGCTATAGTGGCAACATTTGGAAGGCAGCACTGTTCTCACTCTTGGTCTACTTAGTTCAGCATCATATGTCACTGTCTTGCTCCTGGTGCGTGCAAATCTGATCAAGATGGCTTTAAACTAAATCCTTGGAGGGGAGGATTGGAGATGATAGCTCAGATCTCAGTCCAAAGGCAAGCTCTAAACAAAATGATATGAATTCTAGAGGAGAACCTGTGGAAAAAGTGGTATCCACAGTAAAAATGCTCAATAAATTAATCAGAACATGCAAGGTTTTGGGTTTATATACAGCAGTGCATAGAGTTTGGGAAGCAAGGGACTTCAATTATCTTAATATCTTCTGGGGGAGTAACTGTGATAAGTGCATCCATGATACGCCTTGCAGATAATTTCCTATTTCAAAAGGTAGAGGAAAGCTGAAGGGAATCGGCAATCCTGGACTTGATCTTTTTTTAAAAATAATAAACTTTTATTGGTAATTTATTGTTATAGAAACATAAGAAGCTTTTTTTTTTGTATATCAAAGGTGAAATTAGGAGATATAAATTATGAAGTGATGCATTATATGCTAATAGCTGCAGGACTGTTGTGTCCTCAGAGCTGGAAAGCCAACCGCACTCCTACAGAAGACGACTGGACTGCTAAAGTTTATCATTTGGCTGAGATGGGTATTGATGTTTATCAAAGAATATTGAAAAAATATTAATATTAAATTAATTAAAATAGTAATATTAAAAAAGGTATTGATGTTGATCAAAGTGATGTTGATCCAAGAATAAGAATTATTTTTATATCATCGAGAAGGAACAATCCCTTATTTCACCTTGATCTGGGAAAAGCCCCTTTAGCTAAGATTTTGGTCTTAATTTCCAAACAAGAAAAAATTGTTTTATGTGTAGGTGTGTTTGAATGCTAAGCTGTGAGCAAGCGTGGTTAATGCACAACACATAATGCACAACACTTGATGATAGCACTGGGGTTGTCCCCAGATCTCATTTTGTGGCCTGGAAACCTCATGGCCTGGGATGATCCTGAGCTAGCAACCCTGAGATGGGCAGCTGCTGGGGGTTACAGGATTGCATTGGTTCCCCACGAAAGTGGTCTCCCGTGAAAAATCCTATCCCTTTGGAAATGCCCTCTAGAAAGCATGAAATAATTTATTACAACAGTACATTACACTTTGGGTGGCTTCCTGTGTTTTGTTTTGAAGTCCTCCCTGGGCCTAAAATAGCCCAGAAAATAATAGGAAAAAATGTGGGGGGGGAGATTAATTTTTTTTTAACAAGATGGACTGTCAGGACACAAAAGTGGCCTCAGAAGCTGCACATGGCCCACAGGCTGCACTTTGCCTGGGTTTATATCCAGCAGCCGTCTCCAACATGGAGCCCTCCAGATGTTTTGGGTGTATAGCTCACTTCAGCTACCAGCAAGGCATCCCTGCAATAAATGCATAGTGTAGGAGTGGGCAACTTTGGACCCTCCAGCTTTTGGACTGCAACTTCCATGATCTCTCACTGTGGCTATGCTTTGTTGTGGTTAACCACCCTCAAATCGATCTCAACCCATGGCACCACATCTCCAATGAATTGATTTTATTCCTATCTGTTTTCTTAACTGTCCAGATCTCACATCCATAATAGAGAATGGCTATGCTGGCTGTGATTAAGCACAGAGAGGACTACAAATGGCTCAAACTTGCTTATTACTAAGCCATTCCATGGAGCGATGTCATGGAGTGACATGGTGCCTTGTCAAAGAAGTTTCCTCAATCCAAATGTTCAACAGGGCTGGACTTTTACATGCCTTCAAACTGCTAACTTGGCAGAAGCTGGGACTAGTGATGGGAGTTCACTCCGTCACGCGGCGTTGGGTCTCAAACTGCTGACCTTGCGATCATCAGAGTCAGCGTCTTAATCACTTAGCCACCATGTCCCTAACCCACCCCTATATGCGACTACGATTTAGTTCACAAACGGGTCTTCCAATCCTCCTTAGCAAAATATGTGCACATTCTGCTTTCCCGAGATACACTGACCGTGCAAGCACTCCATTACGACTAGGCAGCTCAATGGTCTCTAATCTGCTTAGAATGTCTCGCTATCCCTCAGTCAAGCCTTCCAAATCTTGTTATCTCCCCAGGATCCCATCTCTTGTTTTCCAGCTGGCACCAAAAGGATATGCCTGGTCCAGCTACCTCAAAGAACCCCATGAGCAGCACCAGGGAAGATTGATGCTTGCCGCTGTCAATGCACCAGCAGAACTGAAGAGGCCGGTCCAGAATTTTATTTTCTCCTCTTCTGGATGCCACATATGGCGAATCTAATGCCAGCCAATGAACCCAACCATCCTCACTGCAATGGACACTAATGGAAGCGGCCATGAAGCGGAGGGAGGGCTCCTCTATGAAGTGCTCCCCACTCCCACCCCTACAAGGGTGAATGCCCTCTAACATTTCACAGCTGAACAGCTATTAAATATGCAATAATGAATGTACAATGACCTATTAAAAAACTAAGCAGATCCTACTGGGGAAAAAAATAGATGTGGCAGAAAACCTGGGGATAACATAATATGTCAAAGAAAAAATGAGTTGTACAGAAAGCCATGGGAGCGACTAGTGTGCACCAGTTGAGAGCATTTGGGTAAAAATCATAGAATCACAGAATCGTAGAGTTGGAAGAGACCCCAAGGGCCATCCAAGCCAACCCCATTCTGCCATGCAGGAACTCTCCATCAAAGCATCGCTGACAGATGGCCATCCAGCCTCTGTTTAAAGATAAATTGAGAAAGAAAGAAAGAAAAGCCACATTGTGGTAGGAATTTAAGATATGCTACCAAACCAAGAAGAGGTGAAAAATGATGTTTTTTGGGAAACAAATCTCAAAGATGCAAGATCTTTTAACTATGTGTGTGCATGTGCCTTCAAGTCACAATGGTAACCCCATGAATACTCAGAAATGGTTTTTCCAGTTCCTTCCTCTGAAATATAGCTTACAGCACTTGGTATTCGTTGGCAGTCACACATCCAAGTACTAGCCAGGGCTGCTTAGCTCTCAAAGTCAGATCAATGTGTTTAGAGTAGCTATGGGAGACTTCATTTAGTCTGGTATCTGCTGGGGAATGAAGCACTCTAAGCATAGGCTCTCTAGCACATTCCTGGTATGCCTTGCAGATGTTTTGTTATTTCAAAAGGTAGAAGAAGAAAGAAGGGGGTACAGCAATTTGGGACTTTATCATAATTGGGAGGAGCTGGTCACTGGAATCAAAGTAGATGATACTTTAGGCAGAAGTGACCATCTAAATACTAGAATTCACGGTTGTGGGACAGGCCAAAGAGAGACCCATTGTAACGGGTCTGGGACAATGTTTTGCCTCGAGATCCTCTGCAGAACACACAGACTGCCGAGAAAAAGGCAGAAATGGTGGGATGCCCACTTCTGGTTTTGAAAAGCTAGTAATGTTGATGCAACTGATTGGATTCTCCTGGTGGTAATTCATAGAATTTCATAGAATCACTCAGACAATGAAAACGATCCAGGATGAATCCGGGTTGAATCTCTGTTGTTCACATGTATCCCAAATGCACCTGATTAACCCACTTAGCCCTGGATAATTGATATTGAGGTATGGATGACAGATACAACCTGTCAAGCAGTTAAGGACAGATGAAAAGCAAAAGAAGTGAAGGAAACAAGGCACAACTCTAAATTCAACTGTTCAGTGATTTTTGCGAAGAGACAGGAGAAAGTACTTAAATAATAAATGTGGGAAACTGAAGATAAAGAAAGGTAGGATTCAAAGATATAGCTGTGTCAGTCTGTAGAATTAGTACGTGGAGAGATCATGTTGCACCTTTAAGAGTCCCTGAAAGAAAGAAGTTGGCAGCATGAGCATTCGTGGATTAAAGTCTACTTCCATTTGAGGAAGTAGACTTTAGTCTATGGAGTTTATCACACTGGGGCTAATTTGGGGATTAAAGAGAGATTAAAGCACATTTAAAGCATCCCATTAATAAAGCGAAAATGGGAAGTAATTGCACGAATGATTATCACACACAACGGTGCAAATAAAGTGATATCGGAAATGCATTGTCACTGAAATCCCAAAAGTAAAAAGATGTACATCAGCGCTTCTTTATGACTACTTAAATGGCGGGTTTTGTGCGATGTTGCGTGAAATTGTTTCGGGTAATTACATAATTTCCCCGGGATATTCACGGGATAAACTCCCAATCTCCTTTGTGTGATAAACTCCTATGAAAGCTCATGCTGCCAACTTCTTTCTTTCAGTGAGTCTCAAAGGTGCTACAAGATCTCTCTTTACCCAGAAAGTTGGAACGAGAGACCTCTTTGACAAGATCCGAGAAACCAAAGGGAAATTTGACCAGCAGGGTCAGCACATGACCAAGTAGAAATAAAAAGAGAATGGAAACAATACACAGAAGAACTATATAAAAGAAATGAAACAATTTGAGGAATAACCATAGATGAAACCAGAAGGGGTTTATTGAAAAAAAATTAGCACATTAACACATCCGTTGCCAGATCTGCGCTAACCCATTGTTTCGCTTCTATACCCTTCTTCAGATTTACCAACTCTCCTTTCATATTCCATACTCATGAAAAGCCAGACACCATATAACCTTGTTTCCCATGCGGCAACCACTTGCAACTACTTGCCTACCTGCTTGATTTCAGTATAGCCCCAGAATACCTAACCTACATTTAACATGGCAAAGGGAACCCTGAAGCGTAACTCCAACTATCCCATAAGATAGCTTCCCCTCCACACACACACAAAAAGGCAAACTCTAGCAGCAACAGGGAAACAAACAGGGGGAGAAAACAGCATCAACCAAATGTTAAAATCATCTGGTTTCTCAGAATAGATCAGTCATGCTCAGGCTTCTCATAGTACATCTTATGGAAACTCTTAATCAATTAAGATCTTATGGAAGCTCTTAATTAATCTTATGGAAATGCTTAATCAGTTTAGACTCGGACATAAATATCCTCCACCGGCTCTGAATGTCCCTAGGGAAAATCTTTCCACTGCACAAAATGGTGAAGATGGCCCTTGTGCCACCAAGAGTCCAAAATTTGCTTGACTTCAAAGGCTCTATTAGACATCAGTCATCAGTGGGACTCTCTTGGTGTCACACGTTCGATGTTCAAAAAGCTAGAATGAAATACAGGTTGTACATGACAATAGAGATTATCACATGGGGTAAAGAGGGATCGTTCCCGTCCTTACCCCGACCTTATCGTGTCTGCGTTTATCCCATCCTTCTCCTGTCAATGGCACCTGTCAATTAATGGGAGTAATTGATACAAAGTGATGGGGCCATGCCACTTCAGTGACAGGAGAAGGATGGAATAAGTGCAACACCGTTTGCTAATCTTATCATGATTGCACAATAAGAACGACTGAAAGACGGGATAAGGACAGATGTCATCTGATAATCTTTGCACACTCACGCTAAAAGGATGAGGTAATGACAGGAGCATTATGTCCTTTACCTTGTGTGATAATCTCCATTGTGTTTTTTGTTGTGTGTCTTCAAGTCATTTCTGAGCTATGGAGACCCTAAGGGCATACAGTATCATGGATTTTCTTGGCAAGTTTCTTCAGAGGATTGTTGCCATTGCCTTCCTCTGAGGCTGAGAGAATGGGACCTGCCCAAGGTCACCGAGTGGGTTTCCATGGCTGAGCCAGGATTCAAACCCTGGTCTACAGAGTCCAGTGCTCAAACCACTGACTTATAATGATATAAATCCAATCTAGGCCATTGCAATTCCCGTTTTTAGTCATTGCATGTGTAGGAATTCTCTTCTGACCACACAATAGCCAAAAGCACTCTCCATGCCCAGTGACTTTTGTGACCAAACTGGGAACTGAACCCTGGTCTCTAGAGTCAACCATGCTGGCTCTGCTATGATATTGAACAAATAAAACAGGAACATGCTTATAACAATCCTACTCTCATGCCAAGTACTGCTGCTTGGTATCCTTCCCTTTTTCTCTCTTTTTGTGCACACAAACACCACAGACACATAACTGGCAGCTCTGTTCCATCTGTTGTGTGCTGTGTTCATTGAATGTTTATCTTTCTTTTCATTGTGAAGCCAAGCAGGTGCTTTGTTCCTCCAACATAAAAATGTAGTAGAACGAGGGCACATAATGGTCCTACAGTCTGTTACATACCCAAGCAACACTTGCAGGGTATATTAATGGTAAGCCATGTGCAGGGCATGGTGCCATGGTGTTTATGCACATATATGGATGCACATTATTATTATTATTATTATTCGTATTTATTTTTATTTAAAGCATCAATCTATTAGTACTCTGCCTAATGAAAGGGCTAGCTCTAGGCTTAAACTGCATTAACAAAAGCACATTGTCAGATCACAAGAGGAAACGGATTCGCTCTATTCTGCATTGGTTGGGCCACATCCAGAATATCGTGTCCATTTCTGCATGGCACACTTTAACAATGATGATGCCCATTGGCCTGTGTCTAGAGAAGGCTGACTAGGATGGCGAGGGGTCTTGAAGTTGTCATACAAGTAGAGCTGGGTATATTTACCCTGAAGAAAAGAGGATTAAAGAAAGAAACAATAGCCATTTTCAGATACTTGAAAGGTGCAATGGTAGTTTGTGCCCCCATCCTAGCTTATATGACCCCTCTTTGTCCTCCAGACAACCCTTCTTGTTCAGTCAAAACACTGGGACAAGAGGCTTGGAATATGGGAGAGCAGATTTGCAGAAACGCATCTGAGGAAGTGGACTGAAGTCTATGAAAGCTCATGCTGCCAATTTGTTTCTTTTGGTTAGTCTCAAAGGTGCTACCAGATCCCTCCACTTGCAGAAATACAATACATCTCGATGTCAAAAAAGACTAACAGGCAGAAGGATCGTTCCATAAGAGCCCACCGAGGGCTGAGGGAGCGGAAATGAAAACCAGAGTACAGTAGTGGAAAGCAGAAGCAGAATGGAATTTCACAGAGTAAGGCACGGCTGGCTTGCAGCCTAAATATACTGCAAGGTTTTGTTGCAGATCTCAATTGTTCTTGGCCAAAATCAAATCCATTTTCTAGTGGAACTGCAAATGCAGCATTAAAGGCTGTGGGCCACTTTCCCAAATGTTTGGCAGACAAGATCCAATCCCTTTTTCTCCAAGCACCTGGGTACTGGTAAGTTGCACAGAGTTTGTTTCCCTCTCCCTTGGTAGTTTACCTGTCACTGAAAACTGGGGGCATCTTCAGGAAAGGTTATTTTAAAACTGGCAGATCTCAGGCAGGCCCCTAAGACCTCTTTTCTGCATTAACTAGATGGGCAGTGCTAAATCCCTTAGTTTGTTTTCCTCCCCTACAGATCCTATCACTGGGGCCAGTCATTAATAGGACCACATAGGAATTGCAGGGATATTTTAAGGAGATGTCTGCATGCTTGAGAGCCACAAGGGCATTGCAGGAGTGTTTTCAGGAAGCACTTTTGCACTTTGATAGTGTTAGAGCAGTTGAACTCGGTAGGGAGAATAACAGAATCATAGAACAGAATCATTCCTAGAGTTGGAAGAGACCGCTAGAGCCATCCAGTCCAACTCCATTCTGCCATGCAGGAACTCTCAGTCAAAGCCTCCCCAACAGATGACTATCCAGCCTCTGTTTAAAGACCTCCAAGGAGGGAGACTCCACTGCACTCTGAGGAAGGAATGTGTTCCACTGTGAAACAGCACTTACTCTCAGGAGGGTCCTCCTAAAGTTGAGGTGGAATCTCTTTTCCTGTAGCTTGCATCCATTGCTCCTGGGTCCAATCCTCTGGAGCAGCAGAAAACAAGCTTGCTCCACCCTCAATGTGACACCCCTTCAGATACTTAAACAGGGCCACTGTATCACCTTTTAACCATCTCTTAACCAGGCTAAAGATACCCAGCTCCCATTTGCACCCATTGCTATGTGTCCTAATCTCTGGAGCATCAGAAAACAAGCTTGCCCATGTCATTTTTCCAGACTTGGGGGGGGGGGAAGTGCCTTTATCCCAGCCTCAAAGTCATCATGTAGATAGCTTTCCTATGTATCAGCTAGCATCAAGCCACAAGACCTCTCTTTCATATGCTATGCTGCAACCTTTCCTGTTATGTGTTTTGCTTTACTCTAATTGCTGGATAACATTCTTTTATTTGCTGCATTTTCAGTGAATGGTTATGCTGATTACTGAAAATTAGCTTGAATACTGTGCCATCTAATGCCTTTGTCTCTCCTTCCCTCTATCTTTCACCTCTCTGATAACCCATAACCCCCTTTGACAAATGAGTATAAATATGTGATGTTTTGTCCAGAGAGTATCATGGAAAGCACAGCTTTTTATATCTTTTCTATTTGGTTATTTTTAACTGGACATCTTTTTAAATGGATATAACCCAACAATTAATTCCTCTCGCCCGGTGTGTTTTCTGTTTACCCTGTCGTGTTTTTGGCCTTGCAACTGTATGGCAGGTATGCAATCCTGCCGAAGTTCAAAAATGAAATTATGTGATCACATGAACGTCATTTGGAGCGGAGGGATATTAAGCATGGCTGCATGCCCAGCACTGTATTTTTGGGGAGCTCATATTTTCACATTTCATATCTGGAGATATCTGGAGATATCTTTGAGATCACAGTGACGTTTCAGGAATACACCAGGTCAGGTTTCCAGGAAAAAAAGAACACTTCCCCGAAGTATGTGAACATCCAGGCAAACAAAACCATCAAATCGAAAGTGCTTCTTCGTTCCTCCAAGTAATCTGCATTTGCTCTTGAAGCCTGAGACAAAGGCTCTCTTTGCATCTAAAACTGTAAACCTATTTCTCCCTGACCACCTCTGCTGTGTCTCCAGCTAAACTTCTCTGTCCATCCATCTCAGGAATATCCTGATCCAGTCACTATTTTGGTTACAAATTAAGGCCAGAATCCTATAGCCGATTCCTGATACAAGTCCTTGTTACCTGAACAAGGCCCTATCCATAGCTGTGATGGCAGGGCTGCTCTTGGCCAAATGCTACCTACATTTGGGCATTGGGGTGGGTGGACTGGCTATTCCACCATCCCATAAATCCAAAGGATTGTTTCTGACTTTGCTTGAGGGTAGTTTTAAGGTATAAATATAGTTTCAAAACCTAACTTCAGTGCACAGAGCTGGAATATACTCCAGCTTTCCACTTTTCTCATAGGACAGGTAATTCTAACCCCACCACAACACCTAAAAACTCTGCTATCCCATTTCCATCTTTCCATTTTGGTTAGTTCTGTATGCTGTGTCTGTTTTAATTGCTATCGTTAATTGCTATTTTTCTAAATAAAACCTTCTTAATTCACCCCAAACCTGGAGTTCTCCCCAGTTAGTACTGGTATACGTTGGTGCAAATGGTCAAAATGTTACCCAAGCCTCTTGCAAAAGCTAATTTCCCCAACCTTTGAAATATTGTGGGGACTCCCAGTCCCACCAACCTGTTCTTTGGGTAAAAGGCTGGAAGAACACTTGTACAATATAGGTCTCTCTTCATCTCTTTCCCCTTGAAAATCCATTATTGTAATGATTAAATCATTTATTTAAAATGGTTAACGAACTAGGATCTCTCTCACCAACTTAAATCCCTGTTTTTAAAGCCATTTGAGCTTGGTGCTCTTTGAGCTTGGAGCACCTGGTTGATTATACACCTTACAAACACAATTAACTTTGTACAATGGGTACAGTGCATACAAAGAGCTTCAAACGATGCATTCTGGGTCCGACATTTATCGCCAATCGCACTGATCGGATAAATAGTGAATTCTGTATCTATTCTATCCCTGAATCATATCACAACAAACAAGATAAGCAACATATTGATAAGAACTTATAGAGCTATAGCTTTTCCCCTCCCAGTTCAGAGAAATGATGCTCGGAGAAGGAACTGCACCTGAGAAATGTCTACCTATCACTGCTGTTGTTCAAAGAAAAGACGACAGGCTGCTCATATTTAGGAATGAAAATGGACTAAGACAGACTGAGAAAGCCTAAAAGGCACCTTGTTGGATTACCACTCCCATTATCCCCTGTGGCCATCTGTCAGGAGTTGATTGAGAGTTCCTGCATGGCAGGGGGCTGGACTGGATGGCCCTTGGGGTCTCTTCCAACACTATGATTCTATGATAATTCACCATTCTGGATGAGGCTGCTGAGATTGTAAACCAACAGCTGAGGGACACAGCTTCTTTACTCGTCCTTCAATGCCATCTGCAAGTTTTGGAACCACAGTACAGCTACACATCCTAAAGATATTATCAAACTATTGATCCTACCCTATATGACCACAAGCTACGCTGGAAGGCATTTGAAGGGCCACAGCTTCCTCAGTCTGGCAGCGTATGTAGACCAAACTCATAGAATCATAGAATCGTAGCGTTGGAATAGACCCCAAGGGCCATCCAGTCCAACCCTATTCTGCCATGCAGGAACTCTCCATCAAAGCACCCACGACAGATAATCATCCAGCCTCTGTTTAAAGACTCAAAAGAAAGTGATTCCACCACTCTTTGAGGAAGTGTGTTCCACTGTCAAATAGTTCTTGCTGTCAGGAGGTTCCTCCTAATGTTGAGATGGAATCTCTTTTCCTGGAGCTTGCATCCATTCTGGGTCCTATTCTCTGGAGCAGCAGAAAACAAGCTTGCTGCTCCCTCCTCAATATGACATCCCTTCAGATATTTAAACAAGGCTCTTATTGTTTTGTTTTCATTTTTCTTATGCCTGAAGAAGAAAAGAGAAATGATGGAGTTTCAGAAAAAATGACTCCTCTCTTCTCTGAATGTTTCTTTGGGCTCCAGCACGCAAGCCCTTTCCATTCTGCATTCCCTGCTGCTGTCTATGTGGTGCCTCTCCGAAAGTACCGCTTGCCTGTCACGCAATGCATCATTAATTTTTTAGCAAGAAGGAACACTCCAGTTTTACACAGAGAAGATGTACAAAGATGCACTGGAACCACGGCTGGGGAGCAGGAGTCAGGACTAAGGAGTAAAGGAGTAAGAGGTTTTTACAGCAGTAGGAGTAGGAATAAGGAGTGACAAAATATATTTGCTACTCCTTATTCCTGTTATTATATTGTACATGCAATCACCCAAAAAACCATTTTATTATATTGCACTGGGGAAAGGACTGGGAGACAATAAGAGGCACTTGCACACAAACAAACACACCAGCCTTGCAAAGCAACCAGGGCTTTCCCCCAGAGTCAGGGAGTAGGAGTAAGGGGTTTTTACAAGAGTAGGAGTAACGTTAAGAAAAAAATATCTTACTCTGGAGTAGGACAAGGAGTAACCCCAAAATCACCACTATTCCCCAGCCCTGACTGGAACATTGCAATCCTCTGTTACTAGCTTGGGATTTTCAATTTCAGTCTCCTCATTTAATGAGGTGAATGGCAGCCGCCAACAAATTGATGGAAACCTTGCCTGCATCCTATCTACTTCCTTTGGAATGAATCCCACGGGACTTACTTCTAGCTGTATTCTAGGGAGTTTATTACACTGGGGCTAATTTCAGCATTAAAGAGAGATTAAAGCACATTAAAAGGATCCCGCAAATAAAGCGGAAATGGTGAGCAATTGTACAAATGATTACCACACGCAATTGTGCAAATAAAGTTACCAGCATATCGGAAATGTGTTGGCGCTGAAATCCTGAAAGTAAAAAGATGTGTGTTAATGCTTCTTTGTGACCCCTTTAATGGCGGCTTTTGTGCGACATCATGTGAAATCGTTTCACGTAATTATGTGATTTTCCCAGGATAAACTCCCAATCTCCTTTGTGTGATAAACTCCAAGGAGTTAAACCAGCCCATCTTTCCATAGGCAGTGTTTTAGCATGAAATTTTCACAGCCGCAGTTCAGGGTGAGTAACATCGGAATCCATGCCCATTTTTTCTGGTACCCAGACCTTCCTAGATCTCCTTCTGTGCACATTTTTTTCAAAACCAAATAAGAATTGTAGCACTGTGGTTTGAAATTTGCGTATGGAATTAAAGCAGGAGTAGGGAAGTTATATCCCGCTCCAGATGTTGGTTTACAATCCCAGCAACAAAAATTGTCCTTTAAAACAAGGCACAGCCACCTCTGCCTCAAACCCATCTCCAATAGGTTTTTACAAAACCAGACACAAAATCCTGTGAATAAAAAGCGGTGTGATTTTGCCACTTTATTCATGGGATAATGGCAACATTGTGTGAAAATCAGCCCATTATTGCACAATATTGATGGGCTTTAATGCTGATTTAATGATGCTTGCCTTGCTTCCCGTGTGATAAAGCCCTTAGGGAGCTGGGTATGTTTAGCCTGAAGAAGAAAAGGGTTTTAACCAAAGAAAACACCTCTCTAGGAATATCTAGGACCTGTAACACAACTTTATGGTCAATATCTACCAGAGGTTGACCATACAATCATGCCAGTGGACCCACAAAATCCCAGAGAACTTTTTTCTCTAGCAATTTCTAGATCCTCCAGCATAACTCTATGGTCAAAGTCTGGCAGAGTCCTGCTGGAGGACCTTCTAGGCTGCATCAATACAAGTATAGTCTCTAGATCAAGGGAAGTAATAGTGTCACTCTATTCTGCCTTGGCCAGGCCTCACCTAGAATACCGTGTCCAGTTTTGGGCACCACAATTTAAAAAGGATGTAGAGAAACTGGAGCATGTCCAAAGGAGAGCGACTAAAATGGTGAAGGGTCTGGAAGCCATGCCCTACGAGGAACGATGAGGGAGCTGGCGATATTTAGCCTGGAGAAGAGACAGTTAAGAGGTAAAATGATAGGCCTATTTAAGCATTTCAAAGGATGTGTTACATTGAGGATGGAGCAAGCTTGTTTTCTGCTGCTGCAAAGACTAGGACCCAGAGCAATGGATGCAAGCTACAGGAAAAGAGATTCCACCTTAACATTAGGAGGAACTCCCTGACAGTAAGAGCTGTTTGGCAGTGATATGCATTCCCTTGGAAAGTGGTGGAGTCTCCTTCTTTGGAGGTCTTTAAACAGAGACTGGATGGCCATTTTTTGGGGATGCTTTGATTGAGAGTTCCTGCATGGCAGAATGTGGTTGGATGGCAGTTGGGGTCTCTTCCAACTCTATGATTCAATGACCTAGAGATTCCTAGAGAGAACATTTTAATCAAATCAACAAACAATTGAATTTGCAAAAAGTCAAAGCCACAAATGTGGAGGGCTGACTGCCCTTGTCAATATGTGTGTGTATATCTGGGGGGATTAGAGCAAAATAACAATTGAAATCACTAACAATTCCATGATCTTCATTTGCTGCAACAAGCCTACCATCCCCAGCCAGATTGACATGGATATAACGGCCGGTATTAATGGGGTTTGCCGACCGTCGACTTAAAAACAACTGACAGGTGGAGGATCACCTGCCTGGGGAGATGTGGTTCTTCTGAAGCTTTCTCTTCTGCATTTTCCTGTTGCCAAGGCAACCCCAGGCCATCCCATAATGAACTCAAATTGCACACACACATATAGATACATACACAAGAAGAAGAAAAGAAGCAGCATATGCTCCACTAATCTCCCAAGGAAGAAACAGAGAGGGGAAGCGATTAGGAGGGATGAGAAGCTTTTCTCCATTTTTGTCCACAGGGATGAGATTTGCAGCGGCAAAATGTAATGCAGATTGAGAACCAGGCCCAAGGGTAGGGAATGAGGAGAAAAGCTGGAGCCATACATATACTGTATATATATATTATATATATATAGGGATAATGATCACCCAGGCACCCCAGTTTCTCAGCCGGATCCAGAAATTGTACAAGTTGTATTCCAAAAGAAAATCAGTAAGTGCTTTATAGACTATAGTAAAGCCTTTGACTGCATAGATCATGAAAGGCTATGGAACGCCCTTAAAGACATGGGAGTGCCAACACATCTGATAGTCCTACTGTCAGACCAGAAAACGGAGAAACTGAATGGTTCTCAACTGAGAATGGGGTCAGACAAGGCTGTATCCTTTCATCCTATCTATTCAACTTGTATGCAGAACATATTATACAAAAAGCAGGCTTGGACACAGAAGAGGGAGGAGTGAAAATAGGAGCAAGGAATATCAACCATCTAAGACAGGGGTAGGCAACCTGCGGCCTGCGGGCTGGATGCGGCCCAGCAAGGCCTTGGGACCGGCCCCAGCCAGGTCCTGCCGCCGCTTGCCGCCAGAACCTTTGGCCTCTCGCATGAGAGCGTGGGGCCTTTGGCCTATCAGGAGGAGGCGGGCAAGGGGGGCCCGCAGTGGGGGCACGGGGGGCAATTGCTATCTAAAGCTCAAAACATTGCATTTATATTAAAATTTATTAACAAAATCAGCAAATTTTTTTGCGTGTCCTCCATTTTTATAAAAAGTGTCCTCCATTTAAAAATTTTGTCCTACATTTGTCCCGGTTTATTTGTTTATTTAATTTTTTAAAAAATTATTTATTTATTTTTTGGCTTCGGCCCCCCAGTTGTCTGAGGGACAGCAACCCGGCCCCCGGCTCAAAAAGGTTGCCTACCCCTGATCTAAGATATGCAGATGACACCATAGTACTAGCGGAAAACCTCCCAGACCTGGAACATCTACTAGTGCAAATGCAGGCTTAATGCTGAACATAAAGAAAACAAAAATAATGTACACCGAGGACCTACACAAATTTGAATTATACAACAAAGAAATGGAAATAGAAGACTTCTCATACCAGGGATCAAAAATGGATAGAAATGGAGACTGCAGCTGGGAATTAAGAAGAAGAAGATTAAGAATGGGGAGGGTGGCTATGAAAGAACCAGATAAGATCCTAAAATGCAAAGACGTACAACTCAGCACAAAAGTCAGAATCATACAGGCCATTGTATTTCCTATTACTATGGATGGATGTGAGAGCTGGACAGTGAAGAAAGAAGACAGGAGGAAAATCACCCCGTTCGAAATGTGGAGCTGGAGAAGAGTGCTAAGGGACCTATGGACAGCCAAAAGGACAAACAAACGGGACCTGGAGCAGATCAAGCCAAAATTTCCCTGGAAGAGGCCAAGATATTAAGACTTAGACTGTCATACTTTGGACACATCATGAGAAAGAATGAATAGTTGGAAAAAACAATAATGTTAGGAAAGCTGGAGGGAAGTAGAAAGAGAGGAAGGCAACATGCAAGATGGATGGACTTTATTCAAGAGACCACAAAGATGAGTTTGCGGGAGTTGAGCAGAGGAGTAGAGGACATGGGGCCCTGGAGATGTCTCATCCATAGGGTCGCCATGGGTCCGGATCGACGCAAAGGCAGCTAACAACAATAACAACAACAACATTTCCACTACCAGCTCAGAGAAATGGTGCACCTGAGAAATTTCTACCTGTCACTGTTGTTCAAAGAAAAGAAAAACAGGGGGCTCGTATTTAGGAGATAGAAAATGGACTGAGACAGCTTGAAAGGCATTTTTTAGGCTTAGGGAGCGTGTCCAGAGGAAGGTGACCAAAATGGTGAAGGGTCTGGAAACCATGCCTTATGAGAAACGACTTAGGAAGCTGGGCATGTTTAGCTTGGAGAAGAGACCGTTAAGAGCTGATATAATAGCCCTGTTTAAATATTTGGATGTCATATTGAGGATGGATCAATCTTGTTTTCTGCTGCTGCACAGAATAGGACTGGGAGCAATGGATTGAAACTACAGGAAACGAGATTTCACCTCAATATTAGGAAGAACTTCTGACAGTAAGAACTGTTTGACAGTGACTAGAGTGGTGGAGTTTCCTTCTTTGGAGGTTTTTAAAGAGAGGCTGGATGGCCATTTGTCAGAGGTGCTTTGCTTGTGAGTTCCTGCAAGACAAAATGGGGTTGGACTGGATGACCTTTGGGATCTCTTCCAACTCTATGATTCTGCGGAGTTTATCACACATGAGGAATTTCTCTTAATTTCAAATGAAAAGAAAGTGGGGCCAGAACGCATTCACATGAATTTGCTAGTTTAGCGAATTTACATGAATGCGAATTGCATTCGAACTGGCTTCCCATTGCCCGAAAATAGCTTGCCATTGCCTGAAATTGCGTGTGGTGGTCTATCACGCAATAATGTGAAACTCCATGATTGCGTTCGGATTGCCATTGGATTATACTTCCAATTTCCCTTGTCTGATAAACTCCTATGTCCCACTGAAATCAGGGTATCACACTGTAAAGATTAGGGGGAAGGAATTATTAAGAAAATGATTAACAAAAATGAGATATATCTCCATTGCTGCATGATACATGCAAAAGACACAAGTGAAATCAGTGACAATTCCGATGACATTACATCAACGGACATGGTATTTTACAGTGCAATTGCTGTACGAAATTACAGTTGCCTCACCTGGTGATTTTATAAGCTATGCTACAAAAAGGGAGGCATAGAAAAGATAAGCCTGCCGACAAAATGTTGTTGGTGCACTGTACAGTCCCTTGCTTTTCCTTTAAATGTATCACATGCTGGTAAGGATCAATGAGCACAAATGCCGCTCAACACGCAAAGGCAGTCTGCATTGTGTGTGTGTGCCTCCAAGTCACCTGTTGACGTATGGCCACCCCATGAATTTCTTAGAGTTTTCTTTGGCATGGTGGTTTAGCCGGTTCTGTTCTTGGAAATATAGCCTGCTGTACCTGGTAGTCATTGGCGGTTTCCCATCCAAACACTAACCAGAGCTGACCCTGCTTAGCTTCCAAGGTTAGATGTTAGATTAGATGTTATTTAAACCCAAGTGGTCTACTGCATACCTTAGACTTGAGTTACTCATGAATGCTGATATCAAAATAAGTCCCTAAGTCTGCAAAAGTGCCACAAGGCAGTAGCATTGGAGATTATCTGATGAGGGACATCCCATCCCTGTCCCATGATCGCGGGAAGGAGTTTCAGTCGAGATTTGTGCTTATCCCATCCAGGAATCGCAAATGATGGTGACTGCACGCAAGGCTTTCAGGTGAAGTCGCGTAGATCCCTTCATTACCCCGCCATTAACCTGTCATCAAAGCGACACTGGCTGGCATTTTGCAATAATGGAAGTTGGCGTTAATGCAATGCCGCTTTAATAACAGGTTAATGGCGGGATCGGGGCTATGATTTCAAAGCCTTTTGTGCCATCATAGTCATAGATGGGTTAAGGACAGGCGAGTGATCCTGTCCCTATCCCATCCCTGTGTGAAAATCTCCATTGCTACTTCAGTGTCCAACCTCAACCATCTGACTCTTATGATCCCCCAGTTGACTATTTTTGTAATTGCCTGGTGGTGGTTTATCCAGATTTAAAGCAGGAGAAGGGCTGTGGTGAGCTGAATCCACGTCCTGGTCCTTGTTCTCAGTCCAACGTGACAGGCACCCAGATCCTACCTATATTGGCATTAACAACCTGACATATGCCCATTGCTACTACTCATCCAGAGCTGGGGAAGCTTCATAGAATCATATAGTTGGAAGTGACCCCAAGGGCCAACCAGTCCAATCTTTTTCTGACATGGAGGAAGACAGAATCAAAGCACTCCCAAGAGATGGCCATCCAGCCTCTGCTTTAAAATGTCTAAAGAAAGAGACTCTTCACAACCCCCAAGTTAGTATGGCCACTGGCCATGCTGGATGGGGTATTCTAGGAACTGCAATCCTAAAAGATCTCCACCTTTCTAAGGATCTGTACCTATACCAGGCCATTTTAATATGCCTCACAGTTTTACCACATTGTTAGGACTTAAAACGGCAGCTAGGCATTCTTTGGACTTAAAAGATAGATCCTGACGCCTGGAGACTGCAGGGGCCCCAACAAAAGCCACTTTTTCTGCAGCCGCATCTACACTGTAGAATTAATGCGGTGTGTCACTGCTTCAACTGCCCTGACTCAGTGCTACGGCATTTGGGAATTTGTACTTTTACGAGACATTGGGCCTTCTCCAGCAGAGACTGCTGACGCCGCAACAAACTACAAATCCCAGGACTCCATAGCACCGAGCTGTGGCAATTCAAGCTGTGTCAGACTGCATTAATTATGTAGTGCAGATGGAGGCCAAGACCCACTTAGTAGAGATTTCCTGGCATAGTAGCTAAAGTTCAATAGATCTTACTCTGATAAACGTCTATATTACTGTAGTGTCAGAGGCTCTGCAGTCAAGATGGTTAGAAAGATCGAGACAGAAATGTAAGAAATGAACGAAGGAATGAACGAAGGAATGAATTCTCCGGGCTCTTTTCCTCGCAGACCTCCATCTCTCCCTCCACCTTAGGCCTTTCCATTTGCCTACGTCTCCCTGGCCTTTCCTGACTCTATCTGCCTGCCATGCCCTTCTCTCGCATCACAGCAACCCAGGCAGTCGAAGCCTTGGGCTTTTTTCCATGACAATCCAGCATGCAGAAGCACATGCAAGCTTTCATTTCAAAGCGCTCCTCCATCCTTGCTCCCTCCTTCGTGCCAAAAAAGATACCCAGACAACCTATTCCTCTAAACACCCAAATATTCTAGGATCACACGTCTATTTTTTTGCACTGTGCAAAATGCAATGATTTTTCAGGGCTTCCCCTCCTAATGTGAGTGTGCCTGAGCCCCCAAAATCGATCGTGCATTTTCTTTTTCTCTGAGCCATAGGAAATTCTGCCTCTGTCTTTGACAGTGTCATATTCCTGGTGGATTAGAAAGTACCGCAGGATGTTGATTTTGGCTGCAGCCGTTTGATATTCTCTGCATTAAGAGCTGTATAAATTTGGCTAGTTCGATGTGTAGGGGATGCACAGAAACAAGCACAGCGCACATAGGGAGAGATTCATACAAACGTCACTCCTATGCAAGTCACTTCTCCTATTCAGCTCCAGAAATTTAACATGGTGTTTTTTAGTCTCTGGCCAAAGCAATTGCTTTCCTGACGTTTCGCCTGCATCCGTGGCTGGCATCTTCAGAGAAAGGTGGCATGGAAGTGAGTGGGGTATATATATACACTGTATGACCCTAGGTTGGGAGTAGTGATTTGCATGTTAATCTGCAATCCCTAGATTCATACTGAAGCCAGACAAGAATATTTCGGAGACGACAGTAGTATGATGGCACTCATTGAGACCAGCATGTAGTTTGTTGTTTGTTTGTCACTGACATCAGCTTGGTCCAATAGGGTTTGGTAGTACTTCCCAAACATTGACCAGATATGGTGGCAGAGCAACAGAAATACATAGTCCAATGTGGAAAACAAAGACACTATCACAGAATCATAGCAGTTTATCACGCTGGGGCTAATTTTGGCGTTAAAGAGAGATTAAAGCGCATTTAAAGCATCCTGCAAATGAAGCGGAAATGGCGAGTAGTTGCGCGAATGATTATCATATGCAATTGCGCAAATAAAGTGTTATTGGAAATGCATTGTTGCTGAAATCCTAAAAGTAAAAAGAGGTGCGTTAATGCTTCTTTGTGACCACTTAAATGGTAGGTTTTGTGCGCCGTCATGTGAAATCGTTTCGCGTAATTATTCACAGGATAAACTCCTAATCTTTTTCGTGTGATAAACTCCATAGATATGGAAATGATCTCAAAGATCATCTACTCCAGGAGATTAAAAAAGTAACAGCTATTACTGCAGTATCAATTTCTATGCCTCTAAGGAACAAGGGTCCACCACTTTCCTCCTCGAAAACATATCTCAGGAGGTCCAACATTTCATCCCCAAGCTAAACAAATGTAACTCTTCCAATTATCCTACCTAAAGTATCATCCCAAACCCACAAAACAGTGATAGATTTATTGAGTACCCAACATATTGGGGGCAATTGGCTTACACATTGTAAACCACTTTAGGAGTGCTAGTTCACTGATAAGCAGTTTAGAAATGTACTTGCTATTGCTATTGCTATAGATTTAATGGGCCAACCAAAATGCACATTATAGATGTTGCATGCTTTCAAAGCTCCACTGCTTCTTCATCATCAGGCAAAGGGGTTAAAAATCATATAGGAGAAAGAAAGAAAAGATGAGATGCTAGTCATAGGACTGCATTGGGTCAAGGTGTTGTGGTTGTTGTGCTCTGACCAGATGGCATGGAAATGTATTCATGCAGGTGGGACTCTCCTCCTTCTGGCCATGTGGATACTGGGAGATTCAGTCCAGGAAATAAACTTTAAATTCCATTAACAAGACCAAAAGCAACTGCCTTTGAGATCCAGTCTGTCTTGAGTCCTTTGAGGCTACAAGCCCCTTTGTTAGGAAGAGAAGACTGAATTTCTCTGGAAGCCTCCATGCTTCTGCATCAGGAAAACCTTTAGGCGTTGTTAAGGTAAAACAAGCCAATGCAGTCCAAATTTAAAAGAAAAAAAATACCTATTTGACTGTCTCTCTATTAAGGAAGCCCTATCTGTCTGCACCTCCACACAAATGATATAGGGCATGAAATTGCTGATCCAGAGCTCTATGGTTCCGGGTGACTCTTCTCCAAGTTCAAATTCCTCCAGGCCTTAATTAAATCTTGCAAAAGGTGGAAGAGAAGGAAGAAGTTTAAAAACGCTGGAAAGAAGGTTTGAATAATGGGATGTCATAAATAGGTCCATTAGTATTCTGCCACTAGCCCTAGGGATGCAAACAGAAGAAGAGTATTAAAAACCAAGGTGGTTAAAAAACCACTGGTACCCCTCCGGGGCCAGAGAGAGAACATAGCAAATCCCAGCAGTCTCTCGCTAGTTCTGTACTTGTAGGTCAGGTAGCATCAAAGGTGGGAATTGTGTGGCACTCCTGAGGTTTCTAGACTGCAACACAATGGCTGCATCCGGTTTGGCACCACAACATACTCCAACTCCCAGAATTTCATAACCTTGAGCCAGACAAGTTGAAGCGGTGCCAAACCGGGTTATTTCTCCAGTGTGGATGCAGCCTTTATTGGTGTCACCATTGGCAATGTTGTCTAGGGCCCCATTCACACTACATGATAAACCAGTTTAAATCACTTTAAAGGGCCCTTGTTAACACCGGCGCTGAATTTCTCAGACACAGTTTGTGGGTCGGCATTAAACCCAGTTAAACCAGTTCTTCCAAATCCAAGGCATTTACCGCATCTTTTAAAAAGATTCTGTGCGACGCAAGTTTCGAATGCATTGTCGATTGGATTCAGTGACGCGATTATCCCTGTGACATTGCGCATTTTAGAATCCATTTTGAATCAATCCAATTGTTAATGTGAATGTGAAGTGGGTTAAACTGAAACTCGATCATGGCAATCAAAGTCTGAACATCAATTCGAAGCGCTCCTTCAATTTGAAATGATCCAATGCAAAAATCGGGTTATTGTGTAATGTGAATGAGGCCTAGGGCTCCTGGGCGTCCAACATCGAGTAGGAATAGTGTGCCATTATTATTATTATTATTATCATCATCATCATCATCATTATTATTTCTTACCCACCTCTCCCCATGGATTGAGGTGGGGAATAACAACAATGCACTGATAAACAACATCAATTTAAACACAGTTTAAAAGGACAACTAAGATGTGCACAGATTAAAACAATCCACATCTAAAATTCATCCTTTAAAATTCACAATTTAAAAATCATCTGGATAAGTCTGCCAAAGCAATGACAAAACAAGAGAGAACATGTTCTGTGGTCCATCCCAGATGCCTCAACAATGTCGCTAGGTGACTCAAGCAAGAAAGCCAAGTTGTATAATACTGGGGTTAAAGGACAGGGGAAAACACAATATGGGGGGATACACACACACACACACACACACACACACATTTGCAATACCAATTGCAGCAAACCCATCACCAAAGCCAATCTTTTCCCATACCAAAGCGGGTTCTCTTGGGGAATTTATGTGTACATAAAACATTCAGTGTGATATACCACACAATAAGTGTTGGATTGGAATTTGGGAAATCCAAGTTCGAGCCCTCGCCGAGCCATTATTATTATTATTATTATTATTAGGGAGTTTATCACATGAAGGAAATCAGGACTTTGTCCCACGAATATCCCGGAAAAATCGCATAATTGCACGAAACAATTCCACACGATGTCGCACAAAACCCGCCATTACAGTGGCCACAAAGAAGCATTAATGCTCATCTTTTTACTTTGGGGATTTCAGCAACAATGCATTCCCGGTATCATTTTAGTTGCGCAATTGTGTGTGATAATCATTTGCGCAATTACTTGCCATTTTCGCTTTGCTTGTGGGATGCTTTAAATGTGCTTTAATCTCTCTTTAATGCAAAATTAACCCCAGTGTGATAAACTCCGAGGTTGAATTTATGTAACTCCTCCATAGCCATTATTTTGTTTTTCTTTTTTTCAGCCTCTGCACTTTCTTCCTTGACTTTCCTAAGTTGTTTTTCCAAGTCTGTGATGTTTTCCACTAGGAGTATGGTGTCATCCTATCTTCGATTCTTGATATTCTTTCCTCCTATCTTCACTCCTCCTTCTTCTTTGTCCAAGCCTGCTCTTCGTATGATATGTTCTGCATACGAGTTGAAAGAATAGGTTGATAGACTATGATTCTATGATTCTAAATCTAGAAAGACTTGCCTGAGCCCTTTGCCAATTGGAAACCATTCTGTTTCTCCATGTTCTGTTCTGACAGTGGTTTCTTGTCCGAAGTATAGTTTCCTGATCAGGACTGTCAGATGAAGTGGCACTACCATGTCTTTAAGAGCCTTCCATCGCCATACCTTTGTGTAGATTCATTCTATTGTATAGATTCATTGTATATTGTATATTGTATAGATTCTACTGTACTGTATAATTTCATTCATTAATATATAGCAAGTCTCACTTGCTACTCTTTTTGGAGATGGAGAGGAATAGCCTTATATTCCGTATCCTCTAAGCCTATTTACTTTATTATCTTATCTCTATCACTCATGTTTTGGGGAGGTGTTTAGCTTTCTAGTGTCTGTTTTACAACCGATCAGATTTACCAGAGTCTATACATACAGGGATACTGTGCAAATTAAGGAGACTAACGCCAAATAGTGGTTTGGATGAATAATTTTAGAGTCTAATGGGGACTCCCGTTTTAGATGGGAAATGTGCATTGCTTCAGTATGTGATAACTCAGCCTTTCTGTCTTTAGATGACTCTCCTATCCATTCCACTCAGTATAGCCATGATAATATACCTCAAATTCTTGCCCCATTGGTGACAGCGAAACCAAACAGATGCAAGTGAGGAAATTATGGGCCCATACAGACAGGCCAAAATAAAGCTGCTTCAAGTCACTTTGGAGGTACACTATTTAAATTATGCATGTAATGTATGATTACCCATTCAAGATGTATCATGGAGTATGAAATGGGAAGCTGTAGTATGAAAAAGTCATGTACATTCTAACTACAGTACTAGCACAGAGTTGACTTGACAAACTCTGTAGATTGAGCCTAATGGATAACACTACCAAAGGACACTATGGCCTGTTACAGACTGCCAAAATAAAGCTGCTTCGGGTCTCTCTGGAGGTATGCTATTTAAATGATGCATGCATCCCAAGAATCCGGAAGCTGCACCAAAGCTGCACTCCGGTGCTTAGGAATGGAGTGTGGCTTTGGTGCGACCTCCGGACTCTTAGGACCCATGCATCATTTAAACAGCATACCTCTAAAGAGACCCAAAGCAGCTTTATTTTGGCAGTCTGTAACAGGCCTATGTCAGCTTTCATTTTACACAGAATTCTTCCACAAGTGCAGACAATGTGATCCTCTCACAAACACACATACACACTGTTGTATACGTGCACCCCCTCTTTTGCTCCCTCTATCCTCCGTTAGTTAGAGCCCTGCAACAACCCTGCAAGGTGGTAAGATGTGAGAATGATATGCTTCAAAAGCTATATGCGCTTCACAAGTGAATAAGAACCTGGAAACTGCAGCAATGCTTTGTAGCATCCCAGCTAGCACTAATCCAGTCGAAGCTGAATGGTCTTCAAAGAAACAGAAAGGTTGAACAGAGAGTTGGCTAACAGGATTACAAACAATCTGGCCTCAATGCAGGGATCAGGTCTCACACTAGTAAACACAAGCGTAGAACAAAAAGGTACAACGGTAGATGTGAGGCCAATCGGGTAGAAACAACAGACCTTTCCCACATAAATCGTCCCCACCCCACAAGAAAGCTTCATTCCCTCTTTAATTGGAGCCTAATCCGCTCTCTTCACCTTCACATCACAACAAATTGCAAGCCCTGTGCAGAAGCACACTTTTCTATGCTACTCCTGGCTGGTTGGAGCAAATATTTCCCAGAGGACCTGAATGGACCGGATGGATTGTATGGGAGAAGGTGATCCTGTAAGTAACCTGGCCCCAAGCTATATAGGACTTTTACTAACCAACATTTTGCACTTTGCCTGGAAACTAATTTTAAGATTGGTGCAATGTGATCGCTCTTGGATATAGCCATAAGCAGTCTAGCTGCCATATTCTGAACCAGTTGGATTTTCTGGATTTACAAAGGAACCTTTAAAAAAGGTAAAGGTACAACAGTAGCCCAATGTAGAGTTCATTGCAGAAGTCCAGCCTTGAGGTTATCAGATTACCAAAAAACCATCTCCTTCCTCAATGCAAAGAGATCACAATACACAGACACTGGGCACTCAATCCCAGCATGGACACTGGTCATGCTGGCCTTGGAGCGGTCTGGGAATGGTAGTTCCCCAAAAGTAACTTTTCCAATCTCTGCCTTCTGGGCAGAAATCATTTTAAGAAATGAATCCGCCATCCAATGTCAATCGGACAGTAGACGGAGGGAGTTGTCAGGGCACTTAGCCATTTGAACCAGCTCTGCCCATCTGTAGCAAGGGCTTTGCTGGCAGATTCCATCCCAGAGTCCAAACTACCAGTGATAAGGCCTTTGCTGACCTCTCTAAGCCAATTAACCATGATTAAGAGACTCAACCTACTCTGCTCACGCCTAAATGGCTCCTGTCAACCCCACTTTATCACCGTCCGCCTCAATGGCTCTTTCCAGGAGTCAGGGTTTTCCCTTGCAACAGCAGTTTGCAGCTGGATTGAACAGCACCTGGCTTCAGCACATTGCCAGTGGGGTCACCGCCTGCGGTCCAAGTCCTGGGCTGAACTGCTTGGGAGATTTTTGCACAGCAGAGCTTGCAGAAATCAACTGGAGGAAAAACTGTCCTGCTGGAAACGATGAGATCTTTGTACCACCACTGACAAACCAATACCTTTTGGAGCCCGCACATGGACAGCACAAAAGTGACAGCCCCCTTTGCTTGCTTCCCCCAATGACTGAGGGTTCAGAGAATACTGCATCCAAATCTGGGCACCGCAATTCAAAAAGGATGTTGAGAAGCTGGAGCATGTCCAGAGAAGGGCAAGCAAAATGGTGAAGGGACTGGAAACCATGAAGCCTGGTGAGGAGAGATTTAGGGAGCTGGGTATGTTTAGTTTGGAGAGGAAACAGTTAAGAGGTGATATGATAGCCCTGTTTAAATATTTGAAGGGGTGCCATATTGAGGTTGGAGCGAGCTTATTTTCTGCTGCTCCAGAGAATACAATACAAAACAATGGATGCAAACTACAGGAAAGGAAATTCCACCTTAACATTAGGGGTAACTTCCAGACAGTAAGGTCTGTTCAACAGTGAAACGGACTCCCGTGGAGAGTGGTGGAATCTCCTGTGGAGGTCTTTAAACAGAGGCTGGATGGCCATCTGTCAGGGATGCTTTGATTGAGAGTTCCTGCATGGCAGAATGGGGTTGGGCTGGATGGCCCTTGTGGTCTCTTCCATCTCTATGATTCTATGAAACCTCCTTAGACAAGAGTAATCTATCTGCAGATATCAGCTGCTGGGAGACAGAGCAAGCAAAGGGTCATACTTGTGCACCCGGCTTCTGAGGAGGAATATTTGGACAGCTCATGTTGGACCTGGGGCACATTTTGGACCATATGTCCGGCCAAGAAAATAAACGAGCACAAAAGGAATAGATTTCCCCAGCAGTTTGCTTCCACAGTGCATGCACTTGGTATTCCAGGGATCTACCGCTACTGACCACAGAGGTGTCATTTCACCATTGCTATTAACAGCTTCCTGAATTGGCACAGACTGCCCTTGCCCTTTTCCTTGATATAGCCATCACCCTTCTTTGTCCACATTTGTATGGTGATGGCGCATCGCCTCACTTCTTATCACTCCATTTCGTAGAGTGACCCTGAATTCTCACATCGGACAGATATAAACTACACAGCACTTTTATACACACAGCATTTATCATTCTCCCCCTTTCAATTCAGGTGGGGAATTCTTCCTCCCAAATTGAGACAGCACACGTACAACAGGGTTGAATACACAGGTCAGAGTTAATACATTTGAAGATGTACAGAGTACAGAGAGATGTACATGTACAGAGAGGGAGGCAGGGGGGAAGAAAGAAATCTTGGATGGGTTGAACCTTCAGAAGATAGGTGGCTTTTATGGATTAATAGACCCTGAATTCAATTGCATATACCTATGAGCGCTCTCTCATCAATGCACACTGGCACTCCTACAATCTTGATTTTATTTTTTGCTGCAGACAACTGGATAGCATGGGACGAGACTATTCTGCACACACCCACACCACACACTCATCTGAACCCAGGTGCAAAAGGTTAACCTTAGCATGGGGATATGGGGGGGGCTGATTTCCCTACATTACGGAAAAAAGCAGCATGCTTCTCAGTTCCTAATGAAGGATTTCAGGTCTCCTCTCCCGGATATTCAAATATTTGTCCTAATCGGAGCAGGTGATCCAAAGCATAAAGACAAGGAGAAAGAAAAGGGAGCGTTAGATGCCCCCTCTTGCAAATAAACAACCTATTTACAATTGGGCTATATTTCACAAAGACGAGCAGCACACGTACACGTTTGCTGTGCAAGTCACTGTTTTTGATAGCCTTTTGGCTGAAGAGTAGGTTATAAATAAATAAATAAATAAATAAATAGTATTATTATATTATTCCTACACAAGCTTGGGTGACTAAATCTTTTGCTAGTAGACACGGCCACCCAAAAGCCAGCCTAGTTGCTTGGCGTGTGGTGCGGGTCTTTCTCTAGCTCTCTTTCCCCACACACAATGACATCTCACAGAGACGCACGATAAGAAAAGTGAGGCGCCAGGGTGACTTGGTGTGCGTTTTGCCCAAGGAAGATGGAAGAGGCAGGTGTGGGATGGCAGTGACAAGAGCACCTTTCTCTCTCTTTCTCCTCCTCTGACACATTATACAATTAAGCAGCAATCTGTCTGTCTGACGCTGGCGCAAAAACACTTCCCACACCATGAAAGAGATCTGCACAGTCCCAGATCCTTGGGCATCACTGTTGCACTTCACGGCCACATGGAGGTTGTGATACACAGCTGCTTTTTGGAAGGCAAGGGGACACCCCTTGGAGGGGGAAGGCACAGGATTCCCTACAATCCCCCGCTCCAAAACTAACCATCGCCTGGATCTTCTCCATCCCTGCATCCTTCCCCAAATCTCTGAATCCCCCTCACCTTACTCATGATGCCTGCTGAACTGGTACCCAAGGGATGTTCCAGGAAGGATGCTCTGTAGTCCTCGCCTTCTGGCTCTGGCTCTCATACAAAGACACACACACACACTACTGTTTTTCCTTCTGTCTCTGTCTCTCTCTCTTTCTCTCCTTCTCCAGCACACTGGCATATATCTCTATACATATAGCATATTGCTGGACTCAAAGATGCCCGGCACTTTGAGTGGCAGTTGAAGGCAGCCAATGGGAGAGATGCAAGCCTTCTGCTGCATTTGCAAATTGGGTTAATACAGGAGGTTTGGTGGTAGTAAACAGATGCTTTGAGGTTAGAGAGAGACAGAGAGACAAGAGAGAGAGAAAGCTGCCACCTGGTTGATTTTTAGGAATTTCCAGCTGGATTCTTCTCTTCCAGCAACTATTTCTACCAGAAATTCCCCACAGAGCAATGAACAATGTTGTTTAATTTAAGCAAATATTTTAAAATGGATTAACGCATTGCAAAGTGCGTTACAAAACAGCAGCGAGGAAGACAACAAAACAAAGATTAGAGCGAGGAAACAAAAGCAGTATATGAAATGCTGTCTGCAGACATCTGTCTGGATTCTGTTGTGAGTCCAAACTAGAGTAGACCCACTCAATCAAAGGGGTTTGCCTATGTTTTGACCCACTAGGCTGCATCTGAACTGTAGAAATAATCCAGTTTGACACCACTTTAATTGCCATGGCTCAATGTTATGGATTACTGCAGTTTGTTGTGGCACAAGAGAGCTCTGGTGCCACAATTCCATAGCATTAAGCCATGGCAGTTCAAGCGGTGTCAACCCGGATTATTTCTGCAGTGCGGAAGCAGCCTACGTCTCTGAAGACCAGGGTTCAATTCTCAGATTGGCCATGAAACCACTGGGTGACCTTTGACAAGTCACATGCTCTCAGCCTCAGAGGAAGGCAATGACAAACCTCCTCTGAACAACTCTTCCCAAAAAAACCCAACGAAAGGGTCACCTAAAGTTGGAAACCACTTGAAGGTGCACAACAACGACAAACCCTATAATTTGGGGTAAGAACAGGATGGACTCACAGGTAGAGAGGAAGCATTTGCCTCAGACATCAGTTTTAAAGTATCGCTTAAAGGGTTAAGAAAATACTTAATGATTAATTTGGCTATTTACCTAGATGGAGCAAGTTTGTTTTTCTGCCGCTCCAAGAGAAGGGCCAGGAGCATGGATGCAAACGACAGGAAAAAAGATTCCCCCTAAACATTAGTGATCTTCCTCACGTGAGAGCTGTTTGACAGGGGAAAAAACTTCCTCCAAGAGTGGTGGGAGGCTCCTTTTTCTTTAGCAGAGGCTGGATGGCCATTTTTGGGGGTGCTTTGATTGTGGTGTCCTGCATGGCAGAATGGGGTTGGACTGGGTGGCCCCTGTGGATGTTTCTTTAGTTTTAAAACAGTGGTTTTCAACTTTCCTAATGCCGTGACCCTTTAATACAGTTCCTTATGCTGTGGTGACCCTGAAAATTATTTTCGTTGCTGCCATCGGAAACATGTGCTTTACGATGGTCTTGGGTGGCCCCTGTGAAAGGGTCATTCAACCCCCAAAAGGGTCATGACCCACAGGTTGAGAACCTCTGCACTAGACAGACAGCGTGGTCTCTCTTCTGTCATGTTTGAACCTGAACTGCAATGCTGAGTGAGCTTCAGATGTAGTTTGATAGTATGAAGTTGGTTTAGCCCTATAGAGATATCTGCAGAATGGAGTCTTGTACCTGCTGGAGTTGTTCCATGAGCAAAAGCAGTTCTTCCTCATCCGCCTTAATGCTAGCCTCCAATATTCTCACCCTTTCCTCCCAGCTCTTCTTTCCATTGAAGCATCATCTTCCACTGATTTGGAAAGTCATACTTTCGCTAGGGGCACAGAAGAGACACGTTATTGAGCCAGGCCTTTTGCCATCCCATTCCTATCACTGACTTTGGAGAAACTGAGGCTTTTTGACACATGGGACACATGCATTTATTAATATCTAATTATTATTTTCAAAGTCAAGTATCACAGCAAAAGTTAGCAGGGGACATAATGTCTTCCTTAAGCCAGCAAAAACATGAAAACACTTCTGGGATTCAAATGAACAGCCTTGTAGGCCAGGCAGTAGCTTCCCATCGCACCATATCTGACCACGATCCAGAGGGGTGATGACAAGTTGTTCCAGTCATGGAACATGGAACATGGACCACATGGATCTTGTCTACACTGATAGGAAAACAAGCATCCACCTTGCAGCCATGGCACATTTTCCTGGTTTGCAGGGATCCCATTAACATCACACTCACAATGGAGAGAGCAGAGTAACCCACCACACATTTCTCACAGGCAAACCCATGAGTGCAATAGAGCAGTCCTGCAATGCTCATGTGTGCCATACACCACAGTTTTTTCTCCCACATGGCTGTGTTTACACTACTTTTTTATCCCCAGCAGGCATGAAAATTTTGCATTTAATCCTTAGTCACCTTTCTTGCCCCGCGCAATTGCATTTCCATTGGGTCGCTTGTACAACTGAGAAGGCACTCTGTGATTTAAGTTGTCTGCGCACATTAAGTTGTCTCTGCACATTATCCAACCATCATTGACCTAATGGGTCATTGTCACTGGCTGTCACCGATTACAATGACTGCAGAAACCTCCTTCTTTTGAAGTTTTTAAACAGAGGCTGGATGGCCATCTGTCAGGAATGCTTCAGATTGCACAGCAGGAGGTTGGACTGGATGGCCCTTGTAATCTCTTCCAACGCAATGATTCTGTGATTAGAGGATTGCAGATTGCTGACATGGAGTTCACACTGGAGGTGCTCCTGAGTGTGATTACTTTGCTGAAAACCAGTATTGCAGTGTGTGAGGCTCTGGACATGTTCCATCACAATCACACCGTGAAATGCCAAAGAGCAGCTTCAGAATGTCGAGAGCACCAGCAATGCCATGCTCTGCCTTTGCAGTGTGTTACTGGCTTGGATTTGACCAGTCCAGCCATGTTGCAGGTTCCTTGTTGGTGGTGGGTTCCTGAAAGAAATAAGGACTGGTGGGACAATTTTGTCACGTCAGTGTGGTCAGACAAACAGTGGCACCACAATTTCCGAATGCCCCGCTGCATGTTTTCCAGTGTAGTGGAGTTGCTTCTTCCGGAGGTGCAGAAGAAAGACGCCATCATGAAGAGGGCCATTCCAGCGGAGGAAAGAGATGCAACCACCCTTTGGATAAGCACAACCCAGTATTCGTATCAATCCGCAGCAGAGCAGTTCAGAGTTGGTTGATCTACAGTGGCAGACACTTTTGTCGAGATCATACTAGCAATAGATTCTTCTGCCTTTGCATCATTTTCCTGGGAAATGTCTGGGAGGTATGTATTGTAGGTACAACATTTTAATTACTATATATACTCAACTGTAAGTCGACCTCATGTATAAGTCGAGGGCAAGGTTTGGGTCCAGAATTATGGATTTTGATATGACCTGTGGATAAGTCAAGAGTAAAACTTAGGGGCATGTAGCAAAGGATCTGAAGGATGAAGCAAAGGAAACCAGTGTCAAAGAATGTACAAAATTGCAGCAGGCATAACTCTGGTGTTCACACTAAAGGCTGGATGGATGAGAGAGTAGAGGGGGGTTGATGTTCCAGGACAGATTACACTCTTGCTTTTCACCAGGGAATGGTTCCTTTTTAAAATAAGAGTTAAAGTACAATACCTACATTGATCCATGGATAAGTCGGCCCAGGATTTTGGGGTCAATTTTTAAACTAAAATTTCTATACTTATACATGAGTATATACAGTACGTTGCTTTCTATTGCTTATATCCTGATATGTGCATTAATTGTCATTTCATGTTGATAGATATTCTGATAGGTTCCTAGAATTGTATGTATGCATACAGGAATATACCTATAACTGCATTAATTGTCATTTTCCTTTCTTTCTCATTCCCACTTTGCTTTCTCCAGATTGTGCAAAGGTTCCCCACAGCTGGCAGGGCAGTAGATAGGTGCCATTGCCAGATTGCTTCGATGGTGAGACAAGGAGGGCAGTTCATCAATAGAAACCATCCTGTTTCAAGAAACTACTGACCACACTGGGTGCTTTGTGAATGTGGAGATAGGATGGAGTGGCCAGAATCACAATTCATAAGGAACTCCGCAATTTATGAAACAATGGAAATAGGGGATTTTTGCTGGGAAATCCAACAATTCCCGTATACACTCGACTATAAGTCGACTTCATGTATAAGTCGAGGGCAGGTTTGGGGGCCAAAATTATGGATTTTGATATGACCCTTGGATAAATTGAGGGTCAAACATAGGGGCATGTAACAAAGGATCCAAAGGATAAAGCAATGGAAAATGGTACCAAAGAACTTATAAATTTGCAGCAGGTACATTTGTTTGCGTTCACACTAAAGGCTGGATGGATGAAAGAACAGGGATGGATCAGTGCTTTCAGGACACATTACACTCTTGTCTTCTACCAAAAGATACTTTTTAAAAAAGAGCTAAAATACAGCACTTATATTGACCCTTGAATAAGTCAACTCTGGTTTTTTTTTGGGGGGGGGGTTCAAGTTTTAGACTACTATTTCTAGGTTTATACATGCGTATATACAGTACCATGCGGGGCCAGCAGGTTGAACCACTACTACTGTCAGACACTGCCTATCCCCATTAGAAAGAGCATTGTGGTTGCACACGTCAATACCTCTGTCAGAGGGCCTTACTGTGGAGAGATCTTATAGCCCCTTTGAGACTAACTGAAAGAAGTTTTTTTGCGCCCAATGAAAGCTTTCATAGACTTCAGCCTACTTCCGATGCTTTTTGGGCCTTACTGTTCGAGTGACGTTCCTCCACTGTTTTCTCATGTGGGGCCTTTTTTCTAATCTGCTGAGCAATATTCTCAGATACATTGCTGTCTCTGTGCAGCTCCTTCAGCTATCCCCAAACTTGTCCTCCCCTAATTTCCATGAGGTCAAGGGTTTCCTCCTTGGTCCATCAGACTCCTCTGCCTCCTTTCTTCCTATCCCCATTTCTTCCCTCTGCTCACAAGGACTTCGGCCATCCTAGTAACTAGAGGTGCTCTAATACTGAGCTGCCAATATTCAGTTATCCAAAGCAATCGCAATAACAAGTACATTTCTATACCACTTACTGATGTACTAAGCAGTTTACAAAGTGTACGCTTCACACACCTACTACCTTCCCCCACAAATAGTGACTACAAATCACTGAAGCTAAAATTCAAATTGTACCCCTTCTTAACAAGGAAGAGCAAGTGATCACCAGCCTGTTCCACTCACCAAAAAACTCTTCCATTCCCATTCTGACAACACCTCAGAGCACCAGCTATGGATATGATTACAATTGGCCCTCCATATTTCTGGGGTTTCTCTTCCGAACACCTCAGCAGATGCCCAAAATGGTGGGACCTCAAGTCCCGTTGTTTTTAATGGTGGCGTGCCATGCGTGAAGCCACACTGGTGCATGCATTGCTAATCGGGACAATGCGGCAGGGCTATCCGTGGTTGCTCCAATCCATGGATGGCAAGCCCACAGTTATGGGAGGCTGACTGTAGCTGGATTCTCCAGGAAAATGTGGAACAAAAGACAGTTCTTTTTTTCAATCACTTTTTCATTCGAAAGCCCCACATTGACTGTGAATCATCAAGAACATCATATGGCTAGACTGCAGCATTGAAAAGGTGAGTGCAGACTTTTTGGACAGTGTAGAGAAGCCCATAGTCCCATGGTGCTCCTGTCCTGGGAAGTCATAACAGAAATTCAATCTGATGACAACCAGCAGCTAAAATAAAGTTTGCAGAGCTGCTATTTTAATCACAGGGACAAAGTAGAGCAGACGTTAAGGATCCATGATAGAAATGCCTGCCAGTGTGATGGACAGGTGAGCTGCTATATTAGCTGTCTGAGCAATGTAGGGTGACTAAATAAGAAAAGGGTGAAAGGGATACATCTGCAGCACACCAGCAGTTAAAGTTGTTTAAAGTTAAAGCAGTTTAAAGTTAGAAAAACTAAGGATGCGGAAGCTGGTAACAATTTATCCCTGTAAATCTTTTCTTATTGCCTGGACGTTGCTGTTCACCCCATTCGGCTTCTGTGTACCCAGGTCACAGAGCTTGGAGGTTTTTCCCCTGACATCTTTTGTTTTTGGACAGTCACTTCCAAATTTCCTTCCCTCCACCAGAAAACCACTGCCTTTACATTTTTCCAAAGTGTAAAGGCAGCTAACATCTAAAGTAGAGGCAGCCAGTGTGTTGCCATCTAGTGCTGTTGAATTGCCACTCAGATCATGCCTCATCACTGGTTGTGGTGCTTGAGGCTGATGGGAATTGCAGTCCAACAGTCTCTTAGGGTCACAAGTCTTTCCTTGATAGACAGCAGGGGCACAATCACAAATGTCTGTTGTGCAAAACCAATGCATCCAAGGTTTAAGTTCTCAGCCCAGTGTTGCAAATGCCAGATCCTCCTTCTAGACTAGCAAGAAAAGACCAGCAATCTTCAGGCAACCCAACTTTGACTTTTGGCTTACCTTTTGGTTGGATGGCTCCATGTTGGGTCGGCTGTCTCTATGCTGTTTTATGAAGATTTTTAAAGGAGCCAGCCTTGGAGCAAGCTCAAAGATGGTATTAGGCTGGCTCAGTGACCATCATGAGGTTGAGGGCGGTGATGTCACGAGACAAGGTACTGTGATGAGATGTGATGTGATGTCAAGTTGCCATTACTAAGGGTGCAGTCTTAAATCCATTGGATGTAGTGGGTTTCCAAATTGGAGTGAGGGGTGTTCCTGTGGCCCTCCGAAGGATCAGAGTTCCCCAAGCAAACAAACGTTTCATTTCATTGCAGAAACCTGTACCAAAAAGACAACACTAATTAAATAACTGGATATTTCCAAAGAAGTGGCAAATGCTGCCCTTTGTGCCCAATGCTTCCCTTGCCTACTAGTGGGGTTCATCCTGCATATTGCCTAGCCGTTCAATGGGAAGAACTGGAGATGTGGAAACTCACAAAAGATGGAGAGGAAAAAAGGTACAAGGGGAGACCCAGAGTTTTTCCAGTAGAAAGAGAAAAAAACAAACGGAGGAAGCAACTGGAGGAAATAGGGGGAAAGCATATAAACAGAGGCAAAATATATACAGTATTTCAAAACAGTCATTTTAAACAAAGAATGAAAGTTGGTTCCCCCTCCCCACCCAATAGTGTGCAACACCAATGCATCCAAGGTTTTAGCAAAATACTGTGCAGGCAGAAGGGACTAAAATATGTTCAAGAAAGGTCTAGTCTATAAACAGTCCAGTTTTGTTGTTGTGTGCCTTCAAGTTGTTTCAGACCTATGATAGTCTGATATCATTGGTAGACCTATGATTGTAATATCATAGTCTACCTCTCATAGATAGATCTATGATAGTCTACCTATCATAAGTCATAAGGGAAAACTCTATGATAGGTGAACCTGTCATGGGTTTTCTGGAGATGAGAACGTGTGCTTCACCCAAGATCAGTAAGTGGGTTTCCATGGTTAAACAGGGAATCGAAACCTGATCTCCAGAATTGTAGTCCAACACTCAAAACAAACCACTAGACCACACTGGCTCTCATTTGTATAAAACTGCAAGCCCCAAATTAATCTTTGGACTAGGGTTGCCATTTTATTAACATGACTCTGAAGCTGTGGTTTTAAAAGCAGTCAGCTACGTATAATGGTAGAAATTGCAATGGGAAAGTTTTTTCCTACTTAATATCTGGCCATCAGATTGCTATTAATGCTGCAGAAGCTGATAGGAGAAGGCAGCCAGCAATGCAACCTTTTTACTGAGAAAGGAGGCATGTTTGTTATGTGTTGGGATAACAACTATGTGGTTCAGCCTTATGCTTGATAACCATTATGACAGCACTAACAGAAGAGGGAATGCAGCGGCAGTCGCTTTAATTAAATGGAATGGCGCTGAATGTTGTTTTATGTTTCACATACTGTTAAAAATACATATTTTGTCAAAATATTGCAGATCACCTATTGGTTATGCATCTTTGGTATTTCCTACCTTTGTTGTTCTCAGCAATTATCTAATTGCTAATTAGCAATTATTCTGCACATGGCCACAAATGCCATGGGGTGACCTTGGGCAAGTCACATGCTCTCAGCCTCAGGGGAAGGCAATGGCAAACCTCCTCTGAACAAATCTTGCCAAGAAAACCCCATGATAATGTTGCCTTGGGGTCGCCATAAGTTGGAAACGACTTAAAGGCACACGACACACACATAGGCCTTTATACAAAGGCTGGTTCTACTATTATTAGGCTGAGTAAGGGAGCTGCCTCCCAGGCCTGGAACAAGTTACCCATCCCAGGTAACTTGTCCTAGGCCTCCTAGACTAGCCTGCTTCAAGTCTATGGGAAAATGCTATTCCATTGCCCCTACTGAGGTTAAGATTCAGCTGTCCATCCAGGGGTTATTCAGTTGCGAAAAGAATCCAGGATGAATCTGGGTTGAATCTCCATTGTTCACAAACACCCGATAAAGTTTGAGGGGAGGGCTGCCAAAAAACCCACTTAAACCAGGATAATCGACATTGAGTATTTCCTCGGTTATTCACACATCGGCAGTGTGAATAACTGATGCAAATAGGCCCAGACAGACCCAGGGTTAAAACTTTGCATGCCTTGAACATGCTCCGGATGCATTTGCACCATCAACTCCATCTTTATTCAAATGCTTGCACGTGTGAGCAACCAAACTTGCAAAGATGCGATCAATGTGTGAATAACAAACCTGGAATGCATGCGTGACACGATCCGCATTGTTGCACTAAAAAAAACGAGTGGGAAGAAAGTGCCCTTTGTCAAAGTCGACTCTGAACATGAAACAAGAAACAGAATGTTCACCTTTATGAAAATGCATATTGAGAGAGAAAGGGTCCAGCCATCAAAACGAAGCATTCTCCTTTTATAATCTTAACAGTGAAGTTTCAAGAGCTCCCTTTTTGATCGGTCGCATTTCTCCAGAAAATAATTCTCTGCCCTTTCAGCTTTTAACCGAAATGTCATCTTCTATGTAATCTTTCATTTTAGCCCACTGTATCCCTGACAACTTAACCCCAGATCCTTCATAAGACATTTTGGTGTTCTCTAGTCTCTAGCTAGCTACTGCGAACTGGGGGTTATTCGCATGTGAAAAGAATCCAGGATGAATCCGTGTTAAATCACCATTGTTCGCATGCATCCCAAATACACCCAGTTAGGTTTCGGGAGGTGGTTGCCAAAAAACCTACTTACTGTATATACTCGACTATAAGTTGACTTCATGTATAAGCCACGGGCAATTTTTTGGGCTGAAATTATGAATTTTGCTATGACCCACGGATAAGTCGAGGGTAAAATTTAGGGGCATATAGCAAAGGATCTAAAAGATGAAGCAAAGCAAAACAGTGTCAAACAACTTGCCAAATTCCAGCAGACATAACTCTTTGTGTTCACTCTTAAGGCTGGATGGAAGAGAGAGTAGAGGGGACTGGTGTTTCTTGCTTTTTACAAGGAGATCATTCCTTCTTTTAAATAAGAGTTAAGATATGGTACTTAAATTGAACCATGGATAAGTCAACTCAGGTTTTTTGGTTCAATTTTTAGACTTATACATGAGTATATACAGTAATCCGAGATAATTGATATTGGAGTTTTTCCTGAGTTTCCAAAAAAGATTTGCATCATCAATAGTGTGAATAACCGGTTCAAACAGAACCAAATAGACCTGGGATAAAATGCTGCATGCCTTGAACATGTTCCGAATGCATTTGCATTGTTGATTCCATCTTTATTACAAAACCAACACACAGGGTAGAATAGAAGGGGTAAGGAACGAGAAGGGAAAAACAAAATTCCTACTAAGCTGAGCTATACATGGTTATTACATTTATTTTAAATTATAATAATATAATTACATTAAACCACAATTCCCACTGGTTTATACATTCACACTTTATATATAAATAAATTAATTATAATTATAATGAACTACAATCCCACCAAGATAGTTATATATTATTAATAATTATTTACAATAGAGATAGAGAGATATATTGTAATTATATTACAATAAAGTACAAAACCCACTAAACTGCATGGACAATATATTATTGGGTTGTGTTGTGTGTGTGTGTGTGTTAGTAATTAGTTATAATTACATAAACTACAATCCCCTAAGCTGAATTTTTATTATCATTATTACAATAGATGTAGATATAATGTAATTGTTTTACAATAAACCCACAATACCCCACTGAACGAATTGTACATAATATATATGCATGTTGTGTGTATTTGTAATTCATTATAATCCCTATAAACTACATTCCCACTGAGCTGTGTGAGGTATAGATTCTTCTAAGATCAAAGTACCAAATCCAATGAATCAGGACAAAACAATGAAGCAGCCTTTCCAGTTATTAGTTCCAATCTTGCAAGAAGAAGGGAGTGTCTCAGGCAAGCCTCAGGTTTTACACAGTATTTGAATGAAGGGAGGAATGGATGAATGAATGAATATTTATACAGTGCAGAGCCAGCCACAGAAAGAACAGGAAAACAGTGATTGAGCATCAGAACAGTATAGCTCATAACACACTCATATAAGCAACTTATAATTACAACCACACACAACCTGAGAATATCCACAAAGTAAGTAAGTTGGTACATTTTCAGCAACGACAACAAAAAACAAAAAACAAACAAAAAACCGAATCGGTCCAAAATGTAGAGGGTGACTATTGGTAGATAACGAAAACAACCTATTCTCTTGAGTAACATTTCCAGGCCATGGTTTCAATTATCCTATTGTGTTAAAAAGTTATTAAAATAAAAAACTTGTAAATCAATCATTTAAACAAAGTTGCATAGTATAGATTTAGGCGATAGGCAATTATTACATAATCTTCTGCAACAATTATAGCCATAAAATGACATTATCGATTACAGCATCCGTCTGCAAGGAGATAATTAAGATAAAAACTTTCTCTTGTCCACCTGAACCCAGTATTATATAAGACATTGTCCTTTAGAATAGTTTTTATCTCCGTTTCCATTGGTCGGATCTAGACATGGGTCATTTAAGATCACCTTTTCATGTATGTAAAAGCGGCACCCATAACATATCTCATCATACTTCTCATGACCATTTAAATTAGACATTTACATTCATGGTGGTTAACTAATATTCTAAAATTATTAGGCATGCTCAGTTAGATTTTGGGGTGAACTTTAATCACCCTAGTTAAAAAAAACTGTCTAAATATTGTAGATCAAATGAATTTTAGAAGAAATAATTGGGGGGAAAAATCAAAGGGGAAAGACTAATAGGGAAAATTTATAAGATGATGGTAACACCCAGTTTAGAGATAGAAGGCCTGGCCAATGATTGGGATAAAGACTTATTGAGGATACAGATAAAATAAATTTGGCTACGAGGAATTGTAAAATTAAAACACCTGAAAATGGTATCGCACACAACACCAATTAGCATTTTCAAATGACAAATTCTCATCCAAATGTTTGCATGGATGTGAGTTAAAGGAAATATAATATTACATATATAATATATACAATGTGGTGGAATGCCCATTTGTACACAAATTTTGGACAAGGTTAAGCAACAGATAAATATAATAACAGGGAGAGATACAATACAATTAAGTAAAGAAATTGCTTAACTCTCAATTTAGGGGAATCAAGATGGAATAACAATCAAAAATATGTAACAAAACAATTTCTAAAGCTGCTCCTGCAGTGATTGCTTATGGATGGAAAAAAACAAATCTAATTGGAATAAGTCTTATTTATTTAAATATATAAAAGAATATTATTTAGTGTATTATTTACGGTATTATACTTCACCTTTCGGCTCTCACGGCTAACAATTATATATTTTGACTTCCTTAGAGAAAGAAGACTTAAATATATTGGGGAAAGCATAAAGAACCCTGGACGCTCAATGGGCACATTGGTGATTCGCCTGTGCCGGGTAACTTGGGGTAATGCACCAGCAATGTACATCGGAAGTTGGCTTTTTGGCCCGCGCTCCAGTGTTTTTTGTGGTTTTTGGGTTACGTGGCTGTGTTCTAGAAGAGTTTATTCCTGACGTGTCGCCCAGCATCTGTGCTGGCCGCCTTTAGAGAAGCTGGCATGGAAGAGAGTGTGTGGGTGTGTGTGTGCGCGTGTGTGCGTACGGCGCACGTACACACACACACACACACCACACACCATCCAGCTTCTCGGAAGATGCCAGATGCCACGATGCCTGGCAAACGTGGACACCCTGGATGGCAAGGCAATAGGACAGGCTAAATATTGGGCTCCTCTTTTCTAGATCAATGAGAAAGCATATGTCTTCCCCTGAACTGGCTTTAGCCTCCTTGAGACTAAATCTCCCTTGCATGTTGAAGACGCTGTCGAGTTCTGTAAAAAAAGGTCAAATCCCCCATCTCCTTCCCATGCCATGATGGTGGACTCCACTGTCCTCAGAGCTACCAAGAGTTTTTGTGGAGTTTGGTACATTCATTTTACTTTAGGGATCGCCATGATGTTTCACAGGCTTTTCTCAAAACTCTCCTATGAAAGCCTCAAAACCATCTCCCTCTTTATAGGTGGGGGCACCGCCAAAGCTGAGGTGAAAGTGCTAGTGCAGTTGTCCCCTATTGTTCTGCTAGTTTGTGGGGGGGGCAACCTAGTTATCCACCATCCACTCCTTCAAAGCAATGTGGGGCATCTGCAGTCTGTCTGGGCAAATAGCATGACTTGCTCTGGGGTAAGATCAATGAATAATGTTGGCAGTGATGCCCAACATACACCCTGGTCCCCATGACCAGCTGCCGGTGCTGTTGAACAGGCTGTGCTGGGGTCTCCTGGGCGCAATGGCACTGCGGCCTCCAGCTGTTTCTCCCTCTCTGTTTTGTGAAGCCAGATTGTTGCTGTGACTCCCTTGATGATAGTTATGCAGATGGAAATAGGGGGAAAAACTGGGATGAGCCCTCAATTAAACAAGCAGATGAATAGACAAAAAGTTTAGGGGATGAACATGAAACCCAACAATTATAAGAACATGTGTGCCACTCAAATTTTTTAAAAAGGTATACAAATAAAAGTAATAAATCCTTAATACAAAAGGCTTGTTCTGGCTGTAAGCATGCCCTAACAAACTCACGACTAAAAGACAGCAGTACTGGCTGGGAAACTGCAATCCCATGAAAAATATAAAGTACAACAAAATAACCAATCCTTGTGCCTCTCAAAATGGAATAGAAGAGATGAATAGTAGTCACTTATAAAGGGTACACAATAGATACCAAAGAAGAGGGATACACAGTGTTGCCCGCATTCAATAAAAGATATACAAAACAAAGACCAAACGTGTTTCGAGAGCGTCTTCCTCAGTGTCAATTAAACTGTTAAAAATAAAATAAGTGGGTCACATACAGCAATAGTATATACATAATAGCGAATACCATATAGTTAAAAAGCATGATTCAAAGTACCCTAATATAACACTTGAAGATAACTCATGTGGTATGGGGCATCCCGTCGCTAAGTAAGGTTTGGCCCGTAACTTATCAGCCTGAAAAAATATGTATGCAGGCAAGTTGAATATCATAATAATCAAAGTAAATTCTTTTAAAAATGCCCCTCGAAATTGTACCATACTACAATTGGTCTGAAATTCAGAATCAACAGTTCATTATTAGAAATGAGAAATGATCAGGAATCAATGATCAAAAATCAACAGTTAGAAAGGATGTAACCAGGGAGCATGCACAGTTTATTGTTTTAGCGCACAACCTTACTCCACACATTCGGGTTGGATATTCAACATGGAAACACAGCGATCCACACTCTGCAAATTGGTTGCTCAAATGTGAAGCATTCAAAGAA
>NC_056530.1:33286630-33290626 GCF_019175285.1 Sceloporus undulatus | reverse complement strand
TGGGCAAGCAATCCCCATTATTGCCTATGGGCAAGCAATCCCCATTATTTCCTATGGGCAAGCAATCCCCATTATTCCCTATGGGGAAGCAATCCCCATTATTGCCTATGGGCAAGCAATCTCTATGGGCAAGTATGCTTTGTCTATGGGCAAGTACTGTACTGTCCTTTGTTTAGTACGCCCAGTTTATGCTTATATGAGCCCTTTCAACTCTTATTTGGCCCCGTCCTCCTTTTCCTGGAATGCCCTCCATTTTGCAGTGGCTTCCCCTCTTTTGAATTTAGGGCATCTGGTCGCCATTCACTCATGTCAAGATTGCTTCATGCCTCTTAGTTCTGCTCCAAATGGAGGACATGTTGGAATCCTCCTGGACAGAAGGCGAACATGGAGGACACATGATCCCCTTCTATGAGTGCTTTGGGCTTTAATCTGGTCCTCCCTTTTCTTCGAATGTCCTCCATTCTGCAGTGTCTCACCTTTCCTCCCTTCGTGATTTACGCAGGCTGACCGTCCTCCTTTTCCAGGACCTGTCCTCCATTTCAGCCTTCTGCCTCCAAAATGTCCTCCATTTCGAGGAGGATCAAGAAGCACCAATTTCCATCTCTTCGAGTCTTTCTAGGTTTCCTTTGGCCGCGTCCTCCCTTTTTCTGTTCACGTCCTACATTCTGTCCTCCTTCAGGGCCCCTGCTCTCCTTTCTCCCCTCAGAAGGCCTCCCCTCCGCCCCAAAACCTTCTGGAGGAGGCTCCAAATGGCGTGTCAGCCTCCTTCCCGGCCTCCCAAGGGCCTCCATCCGCCCTCAGACCTCCTCCTCCTCCTCCTTCCCTTCACCTCAACAGAGGCGCCGCCAGTGAAGCCCTGCTGAAACAGTCCAGTCTGAGGAGGCTGCTGGAGCTGCCCTGGCTCAAGGCCAGGGGATGATGGGAAGTGCAGTTTTGGGAGACATTGAACCTCCTCTCTGTCAGAGAGCTCTGGGGCCACAATGGACTACAATTCCCACTGAGCTCCATTTTACATCATCATTATTTACAACAGATATAGATACAATTGTAATTAATTGTTACAATAAACTACAATTCCCACTAAACTGCATTGTACATAATTTTATATTAAGTATAATTATAATGAACTACAATCCCCACTAAACTGACTTTTACATTATCATTATTTTTAATTTTTATATAATATATATATAAACACACACAAACATAATTATAATTACAGTAAACTACAATTCCCACTAAGCTGAGTTATACATTGTTATTATAATTATATATATATATATATATATACACACACACACACACACACATTTTATATATAATTGTAATTAACTATAATTGAAATAAACTAAAATTCCCACTAAGCTGAGCTATACATTGTTATTACATTTATTTTAAATTATAATTAATTATAATTACATTAAACCACAATTCCCACTGGGTTATACATTCACACTTTTATATATAAATATAATTAATTATAATTATAATGAACTACAATTCCCACTAAGATGAGTTATATAGTATTATTATAATTATTTACAATAGAGATAGAGAGATAGAGAGATATAATTGTAATTAATTATTACAATAAAGTACAAAACCCACTAAACTGCATTGTACATATATATATATATTTGTAAATAATTATAATTACAATAAACTACAATTCCCACTAAGCTGAATTTTATATTATCATTATTTACAATAGATGTAGATATAATTGTAATTACTTGTTACAATAAACCACAATACCCACTGAACGGAATTGTACATAATATATATATGCATGTGTGTGTGTATTTGTAATTCATTATAATTCCTATAAACTACAATTCCCACTGAGCTGGTGTGAGGTATAGATTCTTCTAAGTATCAAAGTACCAAATCCAATGAATCAGGACAAAACAAATGAAGCAGCCATTTCCAGTTTATTAGTTCCAATCTTGCAAGAAGAAGGGAGTGTCTCAGGCAAGCCTCAGGTTTTACACAGTATTTATGAATGAAGGGAGGAATGGATGAATGAATGAATATTTATACAGTGCAGAGCCAGCACAGAAAGAACAGGAAAAACAGTGATTGAGCATCAGAACAGTATATGCTCATATACACACTCATATAAGCAACTTATAATTACAACACCAACCTAGAGAATATCCACAAAGTAAGTAAGTTGGGTACATTTTCAGCAACGACAACAAAAAACAAAACAAAACAAAACAAAAAACCGAATCGGTCCAAAATGTAGATAAGGGTAGACTATGGGTAGATAACGATAAACAGACCTATCTCTTGGAGTAAACATTTCCAGGCCATGGTTTCAGATTATCCTATTGTGTTAAAAAGTTATTAAAATATAAAACTTGTAAATCAATCAATTTAAACAAAGTTGCATAGTATAGATTTAGGCGATAGGGCAATTATTACATAATCTATCTGCAACAATTATAGCCATAAAATGACATTATCGATTACAGCATCCGTCTGCAAGGAGATAATTAAGATAAAACTTCTCTTGTCCACCTGGAACCCAGTATTTATAAGACATTGTCCTTTAGAATAGTTTTATCTCCGTTTCCATTGGTCGGATCTAGACATGTGGTCAATTTTAAGATCACCTTTTCATGTATGTAAAAGCGGCACCCATAACATATCTCATCATACTTCTCATGACCATTTAAATTAGACATTATACATTCATGGGTGTGTTAACTAATATTCATATAATTTATTAGGCATGCTCAGTTAGATTTTGGGGTGAACTTTAAATCACCCTAGTTTAAAAAAACTGTCTAAATATTGTAGATCAAGATGAATTATTAGAAGAAATAATTGGGGGAAAAATTAGAAGGGGGAAAAGGACTAATAGGGAAAATTTATAAGATGATGTTAACAACCCAGTTTAGAATGATAGAAGGACTGGCAATGAATTGGGATAAAGACTTATTGATGGATACAGATAAAATTAAAATTTGGCTACGAGGAATTGTTAAAATTAAAAACACAAATGAAAATGGTATCGCACACCACACCAATTAGCATTTTCAAATGACAAATTTCAATCCAAATGTTGGCATGGATGTGGAGTTAAAGGAATATATATATATATACATATGTGGTGGGAATGCCCATTTGTACACAAATTTTGGACAGAGGTTAAGCAACAGATAAATATAATAACAGGGATAGAGATACAATTAAGTAAAGAAAATTGCTTAACTCTCAATTTAGGGAAATTAAGATGGAATAACAATCAAAAATATGTAACAAAACAATTTCTAAAAGCTGCTCCTGCAGTGATTGCTTATGGATGGAAAAAACAAATCTAATTGGAATAAGTCTTATTTATTTAAATATATAAAAGAATATTATTTATGTATTCATTTACGGTATTTATACTTCACCTTTCAGGCTCTCAGAGCGGCTTACAATTATTGTATATTATTTGACTTCCTTAGAGAAAGAAGACTTAAATATATTGGGGAAAGCAATAAAGAATCCTGGAAAGATAAATGGGAAATTGTGATTAAGAATGTGAAAGGTAAAATGGGGTATGAAGAAGTAAAAAATGTAATCAATGATGTGAAGTTGAAGGCTTTTATGGCCAGCATCCATAGTGTTTTGTGGGGTTTTGGGGTTATGTGGCTGTGTTCTAGAAGAGTTTATTCCTGACGTTTCGCCAGCATCTGTGGCTGGCATCTTTAGAGAATGCTGGCATGGAAGAGAGTTGTGTGCATGTATGTATGTATGTGTGTGCGCACACACACACACACACACACTCATGCCAGCATTCTCTGAAGATGCCAGCCACAGATGCTGGCAAAACATGGATCACCCTGGATGGGCAAGGCAATAGGGACAGGCTAATATTTGGCTCCTCTTTTCTAGATCAATGAGAAAGCATATGTCTTCCACTGAACTGGCTTTAGCTCCTTGAAACTAAATCTCTCTTGCATGTTGAAGACGCTGTCGAGTTCTGTAAAAAAAGGTCAAAAT
>NC_056530.1:33279857-33286530 GCF_019175285.1 Sceloporus undulatus | reverse complement strand
CTCTGTCTTTGGTATCAGGAGGGTGGCCATGATCTCCTAATATAGAACGGGTGGCTTACCCTTTGTAAAATTAATAAAGTAATATGCATATCCTCCAGGTTTTGTTGGACTTTAGCAATAGCAATAACATTTACATTTCTGTACCCTTTAATAGTGAACTCAGCACACTCTTAAGTGGTTTACAATCTATAATTCAGTTGCCCCCAACAAACTGGGTACTCATGCCTCATTCCCACTACCTTTTGAACCGGATCGTGAATCGTTTTGAACTGATTCAAACAACCCTGGTTCCCACTTAATCTGAATCGCTGAAGCGATTCCAAAAGGGGGGTCCATGCTCTAGGCCCCTTGAACCTGCGTCAAAAAGATGCTGATTTTTCCACATCTTTTTCTATAAAGTGAATCCACACAAGTGGGAACCAGTGCAGATTCAAATCTGGGTTTGGATTCGGGTTCTTGCTTGTGCCTTTGACCTTGCCCATGTCCTCCCAGCAGCGTGGGCTGTGCTCAGGGTGTTTGCCTCTTTGGCCACGACACCCCCCCCCATTTTGTTAGTACCTTTTGGTTTGACTTTTGGCTTCCTGGTGGCATGGGCAGCGTGCCAATATGCTTTCTCTTCAGAGTTCTTCATTTGTACACAAATGTGTAGCCTGATCCTACTCCCATGGTATTCTTGCAAACAAGCTAGTAAAATGTGGGTTAGACAATCCAGCTGTTAGGTGGATTTGTAATTAGTTTACTGTCTGAACCCAAAGGGTGCTCAGCAATGGCTCCTCTTCATCTTGGACAGAAGTGACCAGTGGGGTCTCACAGGGTTCTGTCCTGGGCCCAGTGCTATTCAACATCTTTATGAACAACTTGGATGAAGGAATAGAGGTTGTGCGTATCAAATTCATAGATGGCACCAATTTGGGTGTAACTAATGCTCCAGAGGACAGGATCAAAATTCAAAATGACGATAACAGGTTGGAGAGCTGGGCCAAAACTAACAAAATTAATTTCAACTGAGAAATTCATAGAATATAGGATGAGGGGCACCTGGCTTGACAACAGTATATGTGAAAGGGATCTAGGCATCCTAGTAGACCACAGGTTGGAACCTATGTATTTGAAGGGGTGTCATACTGAGGATGGAGCAAGTTTGTTTTCCATTGCTCCAGAGAATAGGACCTGGAATAGTGGATACAAGTTACAGCAAAAGAGATTCCTCCTAAACATTAGCAGGAAATTACTGCCCATTTGAGCTGTTTGACAGTGGAACACACTCCTTTGGAAAGTGATGGAGTCTCCTTCTTTGGAGGTTTTTAAACAGAGGCTCAATGGACATCTGTCGGGGGTGCTTTGATTGTGAGTTCCTGCATGGCAGGGGGTTGGACTGGATGGCCCTTGGGGTCTCTTCCAACTCAGTGATTCTGGGAGTCAACAGTGGAGTTTATCACACAGGAGGGATTTTTCTTAATTTTGAATGAAAAGAAAGTTCAGCAAATTTACGTGAATTCAAATTGCATTCGAACTGACTTCCCATTGCCCCAAAATAGCTTACTATTGCCTGAAATTGTGTGTGATCACCTGTCATGCAATAACGTTAAACCCCATGATTGCATTCAGATTGCCATTGGATTATACTTCCAATTTCTCTTGTCTGATAAACGCCAGTGTGATGTAGCAGCTAAAAAAAAATGTATAGAAATATAGTTCAAGGGAAGTAATAGTATCTCTTTATTCTACTTTGGTCATGCATCAGTTGGAATACTGCATCCAGTTCTGGGCACTACATTTCAAAAATGATGTTGACAAGCTGGAGCATGTCTAGAGGAGGGTGACCGCAGTGATGAAGGGTCTGGGAACCAGCAAGCCCTATGAGGAGCAACTTAGGAAGCTGGGTATGTTTAACCTGAAGAAGCTTAAGATATGACATGATGGCCCTGTTTAAATATTTGAAAGGATATCATACTGAAAACGGAGCAGGTTTGTTTTCTGCTTCTCCACAGAACAGGACCCAGAGCACTGTATTCCAACTACAGGAAAAGAGGTTCCACCTCAACATTGGGAAGAACCTCCTGATAATAAGAACTGTTTGACAGTGGAATAGGCTTCCTAGGAAGGTGGAGTTTCTTTTTAGGTTTTTAAAGAGAGGCTGGATGGCCCTTGTGGTCTCTTCCAGCTCTATGATTCCATGACTCAGAATTAATCCTTTTTTCTTTTCAAATGTACTTATTCCTTTGTTGCAGTCTGAATTTGTCTTTCAAAACCAGAGCTTTGTACATTTTTTGACAACAGTTCCCCAAATATGCCAGTTATAGAACTCTTTTTTTAAAGGCAATGTTTATCTAAAATGCATGGAATATATGTCAAACTTTCTTTGATCAGGGAATTGACCTTAATTTAAAGGAAGGAAGACTTGTGGTGGGGGAAATGCTTTTGGAGTTAGCTTTATTTAGTGTCTGTTATGATGAAAGCACACCATCTCATTGTCATTTTTATTTTATTTTATTTTATTTTAATTGTAGCACTCAGGTATCATTGCTTATCCAGCACAGATTTGCCTTCTCACTTCTTTTTCTTCATGTTTGGCCAAGCTGAGAAATGCATGGCTTTCGTTGGTAGGCCAGTTTCACCATTGTCTGGACTTGATGGAACGTGCTTCTTGCCAGGTTTGCTTGGTTGTAAGTGGGAAAGAGAATTGAAATTGGGCTTGGGAAGCAGGGGAGGAGATTTTGGAAATATCTGAGGTAGGGTTTAGTAGTGGAGAGGAGAGAAAAACAGACATAAAGACATGAGAGTGGCTTGACACGCTGAATAGAACAAATTAACTAGTTTAACTTGTTTTAACATTGTAATAGAATAGCTTTGATTTCACTTTTGGATGTAGCTTTAACTGGATGGTTTCTCTAGGCAGGATGGAGGTTTGGTTGCACCTTCCCTTTCGCTCTGACATCCATCAATTTCCAGTCAGTTCTTCCTATCCTCCAAAGTGCCTTTTTTTATAGGCTGGTTGGGTGGCAGGGCCTCGGGTGAAAGGGCACCTTTTGGCTTGGCTTCCATTGTTCCTGGATGATGCAAAGCCAACAGCTCTGGTGTCCTGACTTCTTTGGATCTCCCTTCTAGTGATCTGGGCCGATCCGAGGCAGGGGCCTCTGCAGAGTTGGTTCTCCTGGGAGCAGTGAGCTCTCTTGAGTTGGGACGACTCGGGGCTGAGATCTTGGGACTCACGGTATCTTTTAAGCGAACATCCATGGAACCCGGCTGGCGTGAGAGTGGGATTTGGCTGCTGCTTCTTTGCCTTGACTCCTTGGGCTCCGGCTGCGGAAAGGCCTGGACATCTGAGGAAGACTCTTCTTTCAATCTGATGTCTATACAGCCGGGCTGGCGAGAGAGGGGGGCCGTGGCAGCCCCACTGCCTTCAGTCACTTCTTCAGCAGGCATCTTTCCTCCTGGGCCAGGATGCTCCAAGATTCTGCAAGAGGTGTCTCCACGTTTAGCAGCACTCTCTTTGGTGAGACGCGCAGGACAGGCCACGTTTGGCTGCAGAGTAAAACAAACGTTATCACATAGGCAAAACGCATAATGTTAAAAGCACACTAAGGGCACTGCCTGTGCTGTCTCAACAAGCCTATGAGGTAACAAAAACCAATAGCAGTGGCATCTCACAAAAACCTTTACTGTCAGAAAGATATATTTATGGTACCAGCTCTTGAAGCAAAGAAAAGTGCCCAGAACCCATTTATCTGGTGTCTGCCTTTCAAACACTGGTCAAACAGTGAAGCCTGCATGCAGGATAAGAGCTCTGCTCCTGAGTTCTTTGCCTCTTAGTAACTGAGATTCAGAGTTATACTGTCGGAAAATGGAAGCAACATAAAAGCTATCATAACTAGGCAGAAAAGAAGGGATGAGATTAAAGAGTTATGAGATAAAACCTCCCTTGAAAAGTGTTCAACTAATGCAATACAACTAATTCAGCTAATGCAAAATGCAGCAGCAAGACTATTGTCTGGTTCATGCTTCAAAACTATACAACGCTGGTTTTGACTACACTTGCTTCCAATTTATTTCTGTGATTAACTGAAGGCTCCGGTTTTGACCTGCACAGCCCTAAAGGGCTTGGGAATCAGGAGATCTAAAAGATCACTTCATCCATAGCAGTCTGTCTAGTATGTGAGATCGTCCTCAGCAGCCCTGTTGTATGTCCTACTACCCTGAGAGGTTAGGTCAGTGTGTACATAAGACAGGCTTTTATGAGCACCTCAGTTATGTAAACTCCCCAAAAAGTCAGGTTGGAAACATCTTTATTGAGCTGCTGGTGGGCACTTAAAACTTATTTTGTCAGAATGTTTTCTTTTAAAATCACTTTTGATCCGCTTTTAAAGAATGTTTTCTCTTTATTTGCACTGCAGTTTTATTATACCTCATTTGGGGAGCAGTCCTGATAGGCAGCAAACTGATTTATAAATATTTTTAATAAATAAGTAATACTTGGAATGGGAAGAAGGAAAGCTTTGCCGGATCAAGACAAAAAGGCTGTTTAGTCCAGAATTCCTACAGTGCTCTATGAGATGCATAAATGAATCTGATGGCCAATGGGAAGAGTATTAGACTAGATGATTTTCAAGGATCCATCCAGCTGTGTCTACCAAGAAGAAAACAGTTGTCTGTACACTCCCACACTAAGCATTATTTTATAAACTTCTCACATGCCCCATCCTGATCCCCTTAAACATCTTTCTTCCCTTAAAGTTTTAAATAGTGGTATCTTCAAATCCTTTCTCAGAAATAAGTTCTAACACCCAGTTCTGGGACCAAAAGATAGCCAAGGGACTATGGGTCATATACTGTCTGTGTCTGCATGCAGTCAATAAATTGCAGAGAAATAAAAATGAAAAGCAAATATGTTTGCAGATTTAAAACAAATTCTATACAGTCAGCCCTCCACCTTTGCGGCGTTGGCTTTTGCAGCTAGGGCTTGGATTATTATGTCCTGTGTAGGAATCTCTAGATCCTCTAGTACGACTGGAGAGGTAAAGTCAGAAAAGCCAAAGCACAGAATGAACTCAGGCTTGCTGGAGAAGTAAAGAACAATAAAAAGGGCTTTTTTGGATATGTCCGCAGCAAAAGAAAGAAGAAGGAAACGGTAGGACCACTGTGTGGAGAAGATGGCAAAGACGTAGAAAAGGCAGAATTACTCAACACCGCCATTGCCTCAGTCTTCTCAGAAAAGGCAAAGGGTGCTCAACCTGAGAATAACGGAGCAGAGGACAGAATAGGGGAAATTCAGCACAGAATAAGTAAAGAGATAGTACAGGAATACCTTGTTAATCTAAATGAATATAAGTCTCCGGGACCAGATGAACTACATCAAAGGGTATTAAAAGAACTGACAAATGTAATATCGGAACCATTGGCAATAATCTTTGAAAACTCCTGGAAAACAGGAGAGATCCCAGCAGACTGGCGGAGGGCAAACGTTGTCCCCATCTTCAAAAAGGGAAAAAAGAGGATCCCAACAATTATCGTCCAGTTAGTCTGACATCTATACCAGGAAAGATTCTAGAACAGATCATTAAACAGAGAATCTGTGAACATCTAGAAAGCAATGCCATAATCACAAAAAGTCAACATGGGTTTCAGAGAAAGGAGTCATGCCAGACAAATCTAATCTCTTTCTTTGATAAAATGACCAGCTTGGTAGATGAAGGGAATGCTGTGGATATAGTATACCATGATTTCAGTAAGGCCTTTGACAAGTTTCCCCATGACATTCTTGCAAACAAGCTTGTAAAATGTGGGCTAGACAAGGCAACTGTTACATGGATTTGTAATTGGATGACTGACCGAAGTCAAAGGGTGCTCAACAATGGCTCCTTTTCATCCTGGAGGGAAGTGACCAATGGGGACCCACAGGGCTCTGTCCTGGGCTCAGTGCTATTCAACATCTTTATCAATGACTTGGATGACAGAATTGGGGGCATGCTCATCAGATTTGCAGATGACACCAAATTAGAAGGAATAGCTAATACTCCAGAGGACAGGATCAAACTTTAGAATGACCTGAATAGACTAGAAAGCTGGGCCAAAGCTAACAAAATGAAAGTCAACACGGAGAAATGTAAGGTACTGCACTTTGGGCGGAAAAATGAAATGCACAGATATAGGATGAGGGACACCTGGCTGAATGAGATTTATACATGTGAAAGGGATCTAGGAGTCCAAGTAGACCACAAGTTGAACATGAGTCAACAGTATGATGCAGCAGCTAAAAAGGCCAATGCGAATTTAGGCTGCATCAATAAAAGTATAGTGTCTAGATCAAGCGAAGTAACAGTGCCACTATATTCTGCTTTGGTCAAGCCCCACCTGGAATATTGTGTCCAGTTTTGGGCTCCACAATTCAAAAAGGATGTGGAGAAACTGGAGCGTGTCCAAAGGCGGGCGACTAAAATGGTGAAGGGTCTGGAAACCATAAAGCCTTATGAGGAAAGACTTGGAGCTGGGTATGTTTAGCCTGGAAAAGAAATGGTTAAGATGTGATACGTTATCCCTGTTTAAATATTTGAAGGGTTGTCACATTGAGGAGGGAGCAAGCTTGTTTTCTGCTGCTCCAGAGAACAGGACCCAAAACAAAGGATGCAAGCTACAGGAAAAGAGATTCCACCTCAACATTAGGAGGAACTTCCTG
>NC_056530.1:33261553-33279832 GCF_019175285.1 Sceloporus undulatus | reverse complement strand
TTTTTTTATTATGGTATTTATGGTATTTATGCCCCTAACCCTGGCGAATATGGAGAGACAACTATATTTCTTCCAGGGCTCACTGCCTTCAGTTCCCAGAAATCCCTTCGCCTTGAGCCAGGGACAGTTAAAGCAGTCTCAAACTGGATTTATTTCTGCAGTGTGTTTTGGACCAGAATATTAAATTCACACTTCTTAGGCCGGATCCGCCACTATAGAAATAATCCAGTTGAGACTGTTTTAAAAACCCTGGCTCAAGTGCTAGAGAATCCTGGGAGTTGTGTTTACTGTGGCCCAGAGCCTCTCTGACAGAGAGGCTTATTCATCACACAAAACTACAGTTTCCAGATCCCCTACCTTGAGCCAGGCAGTTATAGTAGTCTCCTGGCTTAGTTCTGCGTGATTCACTGGAACAAACTATAGTCCCAGGATCCCCTAGCCTTCAAGCCATGGCAGTTAAAACAGCTCAAACTCGGATTTTTCTGCAGTAGTCAATGCCTGACAAAACTACACTCCCCGAATCCCCTAGCCCTGAGCCAGGGAAAACTGAAATGGGGCTCCACCTGGATTGGCGGAGAGCTGACAGGACAAGGAGCAGAGCGCGCATTCGCACACTACCACCCAGTCTGGAGGAGCTGGGGTGGCTTCGGCGCCTTACTCCTCCTCCTCGCTCCCCTCCCACTGTCCTCTGTTGTTAGGAGGACGGACCAACAAAGACCTGGGGAGGCAGCATGCATCGAACTACAGCTCTGGCAGGTAGGAGCTGGGGCGTCGGCCATTGCCCTGAACAAGGACTCCAACTCCCATCATCCCCAGCTGGCCTGGCAGATTGGTACGGGGTTGATGGGAGCTGAGAGACAGCCTGGCCTAGTGGTTGGAGGCATTGGATTATGACTCTGGAGACAGGGTTCGCTCTAAGCTCAGCCAGGGAAAACCCACTTGGGTGACATTTGCCAAGTCACACTCTCTCAGCCTCAGAGGATGGCCAGGGCAAGCTCCTTTGGAGACGCTGTCTAAGGAAACCCCATGATCGGTTAGCCTTAGGGTTGTCATAAGTCAGAAACAACTTGAAGGAACAAACAGTAACTACTACTACTATGCTATTTGGCAGGTCACACTCTCTCAGCCTCAGAGGATGGCCAAGGGCAAACTTGGCAAGAAAAAACCCCGGGATAGGTTCCACCTTGGGTTGCCCTGCGCCCAAAACAACTTAGACCACACAACAATGACAAAAACAAACATCTGTAGGACTTCAAGGTTTTCCAAGGCTCTGCAATAAGGTACAGGATAGACTCAGTACCCACCCACACTGTTTATTAAGTTGTATTTTGTATAAAAAGTTTATAAGAAGGTATGAAGGTGGAAGCACACATGTGGGAGCCAACCATGTTTTTACTGAGAGACCAACCGCACTAGAAATGTCTAGGTCCCTCCAGTCCACTCTGTGCCAACATTTGGCAGATATTGACCACAGAATTGGCTGGAGGAGCTACCAAAGGCATAGCCACAGCGTTTTCTAGGAATCTCTAGGTCTCCAGTGCGGCTTTTAAAAGTTGACCATGAGTTTGCATTGGAGGACTATAAGTCTAGAGGAAAACATATTATAAAAAATTTTTTTTCCATGGATAATCGATCCACAAAAGTCAAAGCCACAATGGAAGTTGACTGCCAATTTGTATACCATGTCTTTCTTATCCAGGCCCCAACATTCTGACACTAGGTCCAAAACACAATGCAGCACACAATCCGTGTGCCCTGGCTGAGTGTAGGGAATCCAGGGAAATGTAGTTTATTGTGGCCCTGGACCTCTCTACAGAGAAGGCTCAATGTCTGACCAAAAACTACACTTCTCACAATTCCCTAGCATGAGCCAGGGCAGTTCAAGCACGGCCTCACACTGGACGATTTCTCCAGTGTTTTCGACCTTAGTGCCTTTCAAGCTCTTCTATGACACCCTGTGGGCAGGGGACTTGGGGACCTTGTTTGGAAACCGGAAGGTCCCCAGATGATTCCATTATCAAAGTGAACCTCCACTCTTAGCATTTGAAATTGCTGTGCGTGGGTTAGATTTGCATCTCCTTAGCTTTGTTGCTGCTTACAATCTGGCTGGTTCCTTACCACATCCTCATCATCCTCTTTCTTCTAATTTCTACCTTATGAAGATGCCTATATTCCCGGGAAATTGGGGAACCTGGAACCTTCCCAGAGTTATAAGGAGGTGGTGTCTGTGGGATGGAGTAGGAGGCATCTGTGAAGCCATGGGCCCAAACAGACGGCCAAACAATAAAGCTGCTTGGGGTCACTTTGGAGGTATGCTGTTTAAATGACGCCTGCATCTTTAAGAGGCGGGAAGCTTGCCAAAGCTGTGCTCCAGTCTTAGGATGGAGTGTGCTTTGCGTGCGGCCTCCAAGCCTCTTAGGGACACATGCATCATTTAAACGATTACAGTGGTACCTCGGGATACGAATGCGCGGGTTACGAAATTCCGGGTTACGAAAAAAACCCATTGAAAAAAATGTTCGGGTTACGAAGGGTTCTTTTGGTTACGAAAAATTTTTTGGTGCTTTTCGGCGCTTTTCGCACGAAATTGCGGGCTTTTCCCCATTAGCGCCTATGGGCATCTCGGCTGCGAATGCTTTTCGGGTTACGAAGCGGCGGCGGAACGACATTAATTTCGTTAAAAACCGAGGCACCCTGTACTCCAAAGTGAGCTGAAACAGCTTTTTTAGACCTGTCTGTTTGGGCGCATGAGAATCTTTATTAGGATTCGGGTGGTCTAAAGGAGCGCACGCATGGAATCATAGAATCCAAGAGTTGGAAGAAGACTCCAAGGGGGCATCCAGTCCAAACCTGTCTGCCAGCCGAAATACCCTGTGGACAGACGCCATCAGCCTCTGCTTAAAAAACCTCAAGGACGGGAGACTCCATCAAACTATGAGGTACCATATTTCCTGTCTAACATCTCTTACATGCCAGGTAGTTCTGTGGAGGTGGAACTCTTTCTTATAGTTGCATCCCATTGCTCCAATTCCTGGTCTTCGGAGATCAGAAAACAGTTGCACCATCCTCACTTGACACCCTTCAACTTGCTTCAAAATTGTTCCCCCCCTTTACATTCTTTTGTTATTATTGGTAACAAGTCTTGCACTGGCCTTCGTCTAAAATTGGATCCAGTAAGGAATTGAAAGAAGACTATGGCAGGTTCTAACTGCCCAGAATGGGCAGTCTCCCACCGCCGCAATTTGCAGGCGTCCAGGAGCCGCAACGTCAAAACCGACGCAGCTCCCGACACTACAAAGGAAGGAGCACGAAAATCGCGCTCATTCCTGGGCCCTGGAAGAGACCACCGCAAGGGATGCTAGTCACACACTCGTGGCGTCACTTCTGGGGTGCAACGTGCGGGTGCAGAAGCATCCACTTCGTCAAAATGGCGGCGGCCGTGTGGAAAGGCCACCACCATTTGTTAGGACTCTGTCCGTAATAGGAGTAGGGGCATCTGGAAGAGACGCCCCTTTTTCAAACTGTGGACATCCTGAGGACGTTCGAAATGCAGTCTGTAACCCACCTACGACTTGGAAGGACAGCTGTTGAAGCAACCCAAAACAAGATCTTGAAAAAAGATATATAATTGAATCCCCGTGCCAGGATTGGCCATGCCATTGGACTTTCCAAGGCCCATTCATACTGGGGTAAAGACATGGAGGGACTGGGATGATCCGGTGCGCCCCTCCCCGAATCGCTCCGTTAGCAAGTGGCCACTTACAAATTTGAAATCGAATTCATTTTGACAGAAATCGAAGCCTTTCTTTGTCTGCCTGCGAAGGTGGCCGCTGTCAATCCAAGCGATTGTCATGGTGACCTTTGCAGGCATTCGGAAATGTCCTCCCCTCCTCCCTTTTTTTAAAGAGCCAGGCACAGGGTTAATTTTTTTATAAAACTGTGGGCATTTGGGTCAGATCTTGCCCCGTCCCAGGCAAAGGATGGAATTGTCATGCATTTTTTTTTCGCGCTTTAAAAAGCAACTTTGTCCGCTTTCCCTTTGCTCCAAAACATTGTTTAAAAAATGTAAACACTGATTGTAAGTGCGGTCTTTTGCACATTGTAGCTTCCCCCTCTGCTGAACTGCCCCTTTCCTCGTGCTTACACTTTGCCATTGCCTTCCCTGCGGTGATGCCGAGATTGACCTCATGAATCAATTGGGCATAAATTGGAAATGCAGCGATTAATAATAATAATACTATAATCCTAATAATAATAATAATCTAATAATAATCCAGGAGCAGAGGCAATTCGCGCACACAGACAGTCACCCCCCAAAAAATGCGCATCAATGGTCAAAAAAATGCGCATTAAATGCTTCTGCTGCTCCATTTCCCTACCTCCCCCAGCCTTGGCAATCCTCCTCTTCCTCCTTCCTCCTTCCTCATCTCCATCACTTTCTCCATCTCCCCCCACCCCAGCCCTCTGCAGCCCGGCCTCCCCTTTTGCCACCTGTCACCCTTAGCCTTCCACCCTTTGGGCTCCTTTCCTCCTCCTCTCTCCCCTCGAGAGGGGCAGGCATGCTCTAAACCCATGGAATCCATGTGACTAACGGGACATGGCAGTGCGCATTCTGACTGTAGCATCCGGCTATAACAGTAATAATAACCAACACCACAACAAACCAATAATAATATAATAATAATAATAAATAATCCCGGGCAAGAGGAAATTAAAGCCAAGCAAGGCCCACAGAGCCATGTCACCCCCCAAAAATTCGCATAAATGATCATAAAAATGCGCATAAATGGAAAAAATGAGCAAAATGGTCAAAAGAGGCTGCTTGAAAATGGGGGTGTTGCTTGATTGGGGTGGATGGATGTCCCTTGGTGATCCCTTCCAAGCCTGGGTCATGAGGGAAAAAAAGGCAATGGGGAGGCCTGCGGGAGCGGGAAGTAGACCACCCCCCCCTTTTCCCTTGACACAACACACACCACACACACACACAGAGAGAGATAGAGAGAGAGAGAGAGAGAGGAATCTCTCTCCCTGGCGTCAGCTGGCTGGAGGTCTGCCTGCTGCCTGGCCAGGCGACCCTCCTCCTCTCGCCTCCTGCCCCGCCATCCCCTGGCTGCCCAGGCTGGGCTCTCAAGGGGCGAGCCCTCGCTCTGGGTGCCACCCCCCCCTGGCTCCAGGGCTGGAACGCGGCTTGCCCGGCCTCCGTGGGCACGCAATGTGTTCCCTCCTGGGGTTGTGGCGTCCCCCAGTCAAGAGACGGCGGCCTTGGCAATGGCCCTGGAGAGAGCAGGGGCCAGCAGGAGATAGCAGGAGGGGAGGAGGAAGAGGGAGGAGGAGGAGGAGGAGGGAGGAGAGCAATCCCCCTTCCTCCCGGCGCCCAGGAGCCCTGGCCTGCTCCCTTGCCCAGCAGCAGCCCTTGGGCTCTTTCCTCTCCTCCCCCTGCCCCTCCGATGCGAGGGAGGAAATGCCTTGCCCTTGTGCCCACCCTCTGACCTAACTCCCTCCCTCAAATTTGCCTCGATCGTGATCGAGGCCAAGTTTCTCATTTCCCAGGAACCCGGGGTTTTTTAAAAAGAACAATGGTATAATGTGCGCCGATTTCAACAGAGACCCGTCGCTAGGGGCCATTTAACACGGAAACGGTGTGTGCACGGCTCCGGATTCGCTGTGGGTGAGATTCGGGGTGAGTAGGAAACTTCACGGATATGGACAATCGGTTTGCAGAACCGATTTTTTTTGTAATGTGAATGCGGGCCCCAATGTTCTATGTATGTCTATGTATGGTTGTAGAAGCTGGTAGCGAAAAAGCTGCTAGGAACAGAATTAACTATTTGAATAGTGGGGCTTAAGGAGAGGGCCATCTTCAAATATTTGAATGGATGTCATACTGAAGAAGGAGCACAGCTTGCTTTCGCGTGGGTGTGACTCCAGAGGAATAGGACCCGAGCAATGGATGCAAAGTACAGGAAAAGAGATTCCATCTCTACGTTAGGAAGAACTTCTTGACAGTACGAGATATGTCAACAGTGAAACTCAGTAGTACATGAAGTCTCCTTCTTGGAGGTCTTTAAAAAGAGGCTGGATTGGCCATCTGTCGAGGATGACTTTGATTGAGCAGTTTCTGCTGGGCAAACTGGGTTGGACAGGATTCCCCTTGTGGTCTCTTTCAATTCTGTTATTCTATTGATATCTTGCACTGTCAGAAAGATTATTTATCTGATTTTAAAACACGCATTGAATATTAATCTCTTCTGGCAGGCCTATCTAGATCACTTTTTAAATTGTGAATTTTAAATTACACATTTTAAACATAGACTGGTTTAATAGTTTCTACGTGGGCCCTTGGTATCCGGCTGGGTTTTGGTTCCACGGAGCCCATTTGGATACCAAATCTGATGGATGCTTACGTCCATTCAATACAGTGGCATAGTAAAAGGGTGCCCCTTATGTAAAATGCCAAAATCAGGTTTGCTTTTTGGAATTTACATATTTTTGGAATATTTTCAGGTTGTGGATGCTTCAATCCATCGGATAAAGAATCCGTGGTATGGAGGGCCAAACTGTATATCTTGTTCCTTTTTGAATTGATGTGTGTTTTAACTGGTGTGGTTTTAACTGACGTTGTTTGTTAATTGTTGTCCCCACCTTGCTCCATGGGAAGAGGTGGAGGTGGGTAAGAAATCAAAAATCATCACCATCACCACCATTCATCCTTCATCTCATGTGTCAAGACTCATTCCTACTTCCCATCTTTTCTCCTTCATAGCACCTTCTGCCCGCGAAGGTTTACACAATTTATAGCCGATGACAAAGGCCATCTGTTGCCTTCGATTGCCACGCTCAAAGGTGAGGCTCTTCTCATTTTCCAGACTAAATCGTGGGGCTCCCAAACCATGTCCCCATTCCTTGACTGGGCTCATGCAAACGTCTTCTTGACTTTTAGAAACTAAGGACTACTAGGAGGGTGACATTACAGAATATGAAAAACTCTTGAAGGTTGGAAGGAACGGGCAACAGCCTAAGGAAAAGGTCAATAAATAATTTAAAACAGAGGCTCCATATGCTGCTCGGCAAACGCCCCGGAACAAGATATTTTAACACAACCAGCTTCCTTAGCTGGTTCTGAATCCCTTTAAGTATCAGAGATCTTTGGCTGCAAAATAAGTTGGGAAGCAATGGATGGAGAAATCTCAGGGAAATCTTGGGGAGGGAGGAAGGCTCACAGTCCTGTCCATTTCTCAAACCTCCTTGTGACCAGCAGACTGAATAAGTTATTAAATTATACACACGGTTGTTGCAAAGCAGCTTCATTTGTAGACCAGGTCACAGAACCCAGTTTTCCTTGCACATGTTAGTTGCTTGCTTTGCACCACAGGTAGTCCTGCCTATCACTTACTGTATATACCCATGTGTAAATCTAGAATTGTCAAAAAATTGATCCCCAAAAAGCTGAGTTGACTTATCCAAGGGTCAAATGAAAATACTGTACTTTTAACACTTATGAAAAAAGAAACCATCTCCTGATGAAAGGCAAGAGTGGAATCTGTCCTGGAAGAACTGACCCATCTCTACTCTCTCATCCATCCAGCCTTAGTATGAATACAGTTTCTGCCTGCTGGAATTTTGTAAGTTCTTTGGCACTGTTTTCCTTTGCTTCATCCTTTAGATCCTTTGTTACATACCCCTAGGTTTTACCCTTATCAAAATCCACATTTGGCCTCAAAACCTGCCCTAGGGTCTCTTCCAACTCTGAGATTCTATGCAGTCGACTTATAGTAATTTTCAATAGACGAGCCCAGCTGTTCACATTTTTCTCAGTCACATTTCCAAACCAAAACAGAAGTTTAACCTGAGGTCCAGGTTCTGCACTTGCTGGCAAGAGATGGTTAAGATGTGACCAGGAGAGAAATGAAGGTTGCTGTCCTGCTCATGTCCTGCTCTTGGGCTTCTCAGGGCATCCATGTGGCTGCGATGGAAATGGGACATTTTGGATTGATCTCATGTCTCTTACGTTCTCCCAACAGGCCTCCCTTGGGGCACTTACATGGGCACCTGGGATATGCCATGAAGATTCCTCCGCCAAAGTGAACCTCACATGCCGCTCTGTCGAAGCAGCCGCCGGCTCACTGAGTGGGTCCCAAATCTACAGCCCTGAGAACAGCCTGCACTGGTTTCAGTCCAGAGTTATCGGCCAGGTAACGCACCAGAGAATCTCCGTCCCAAATCCTTTGCCAAATTCAGCCCTGATGGATATTGCTGTGTGCCTTCAAGTAGTTTCTGACTTATGCTACCCTAAGGTGAAGCTATCATGGGGTTTTCTTGGCAAGATTTATTCAGAGGAGGGTTGCAATTGCCTTCTGGAGCTGAGCGCATGTGACTTGCCTGAGGCCACCCTGTGGGTTTCATGGCTGAGCAGAGAATCGAGCCCAGAGATCAACACTCAAACCACTACCCCATGCTGGTTAGTATGTGCGCGTGTCTGCGTAATATCATTTGCCCCTAATAGAGACTTAGAAGTTAGTTATACACATCTTTGTCTTGATTTTAAAAATATACAGTGGGCCCACTGGAGGTTTGGGTGCAAGACCTCTGTGAAAGTGGGAAAATGCCAAATAAACAAACCCCACTGTATTTTTAGCTGGAGAAAACACCTCTCTAAGAATCTCTGGATCCTCCAATGCAACTCTTGGTCAACATCTGCCAGAGTTCATCATCAAAGTGTGGTGGAGGAACACAAATGTCCAGAGGCGTCTTCTCTCGAGGAATCACTAGGTCCTGTAGTGCAGCTTTTGGTGCAAGTTGACCAGAGAGTCATAGAATCCTAGAATCATAGAAACATAGTGTTGGAAGGATCACATGAGCCATCAAATCCAACCCCATTCTGCCAATGCGAAACTCTCAATCAAAGCATCCAGCCTCTGTTTAAAGACCTCCAAAGAAGGAGACTCCACTACACTCCGAGGAAGGAGTGTATTCCATTGTGTAACATCTCTGTCAAAGACTTGGAGCTGGGTATGTTTAGCCTGGAAAAGAAATGGTTAAGACGTGATACGTTATCCCTGTTTAAATATTTGAAGGGTTGTCACATTGAGGAGGGAGCAAGCTTGTTTTCTGCTGCTCCAGAGAACAGGACCCAAAACAAAGGATGCAAGCTACAGGAAAAGAGATTCCACCTCAACATTAGGAGGAACTTTCTGACAGAGATGTTCAACAATGGAATACACTCCTTCCTCGGAGTGTAGTGGAGTCTCCTTCTTTGGAGGTCTTTAAACAGAGGCTGGATGCTTTGATTGAGAGTTCCTGCATGGCAGAATGGGGTTGGATTTGATGGCTCATGTGATCTCTTCCAACACTATGTTTCTATGATTCTATGATTCTATGACTCTCTGGTCAACTTGCACCAAAAGCTGCACTACAGGACCTAGTGATTCCTCGAGAGAAGACTCCTCTGGACATTTGTAGGTCCTCCACCACACTTTGATGATGAACCTCTGGCAGATGTTGACCATAGAGTTGCATTGGAGGACCAGAGATTCTTAGAGTGGTGTTTTCTCAGCTAAAAATACAGTGGGGTTTGTTTATTTTGCATTTTCCCACTTTCACAGAGGTCTTGCACCCCTAACTCCAGTGGGCCCACTGTATATTTTTAAAATCAAGACAAAAGATGTTTATAACTAACTTCTAAGTCTCTATTTAGGGCAAATGATATACGCAGACACGCGCACATACTAACCAGCATGGGGTAGTGGTTTGAGTGTTGATCTCTGGGCTCGATTCTCTGCTCAGCCATGAAACCCACAGGGTGGCCTCAGGCAAGTCACATGCGCTCAGCTCCAGAAGGCAATTGCAACCCTCCTCTGAATAAATCTTGCCAAGAAAACCCCATGATAGCTTCACCTTAGGGTAGCCATAAGTCAGAAACTACTTGAAGGCACACAGCAATATCCATCAGGGCTGAATTTGGCAAAGGATTTGTGGCTGAGATTCTCTGGTGCGTTACCTGGCCGATAATCTCTGGACTGAAACCATTGCAGGCTGTTCTCAGGGCTGTAGATTTGTTGACCCACTCAGTGAGCCGGGCGGCTGCTTCGACAGAGCGGCATGTGAGGTTCACTTTGGCCGGAGGAATCTTCAGTGGCATATCCCAGGTGCCCATGTAAGTGCCCCAAGGGGATGCCTGTTGGGAGAACGTAAGAGACATGATAGATCAATCCAAAATGTCCCATTTCCATCGCAGCCACATGGATGCCTCTGAGAAGCCCAAGAGCAGGACATGAGCATGACAGCAACCTTTCATTTCTCTCCTGGTCACATCTTAACCATCTCTTGCCAAGCAAGTGCAGAACCTGGACCTCAGGTTAAACTTCTGTTTTGGTTTGGATTAATGTGACTGAGAAAAATTGAACAGCTGGGCTCGTCTTATTGAAAAATTACTATAAGTCGACTGCATAGAATCTCAGAGTTGGAAGAGACCCTAGGGCAGGTTTTGAGGCCAAAATTGTGGATTTTGATAAGGGTAAAACCTAGGGGTATGTAACAAAGGATCTAAAGGATGAAGCAAAGGAAAACAGTGCCAAAGAACTTACAAAATTCCAGCAGGCATAACTGTATTCATACTAAGGCTGGATGGATGAGAGAGTAGAGATGGGTCAGTTCTTCCAGGACAGATTCCACTCTTGCCTTTCATCAGGAGATGGTTTCTTTTTTTCATAAGTGTTAAAAGTACAGTATTTTCATTGACCCTTGGATAAGTCAACTCAGCTTTTTGGGGATCAATTTTTTGACTAACATTTCTAGATTTACACATGGGTATATACAGTAAGTGATAGGCAGGACTACCTGTGGTGCAAAGCAAGCAACTAACATGTGCAAGGAAAAACTGGGTTCTGTGACCTGGTCTACAAATGAAGCTGCTTTGCACAACCGTGTGTATAATTTAATAACTTATTCAGTCTGCTGGTCACAAGGATGTTTGAGAAATGGACAGGACTGTGAGCCTTCTCCCTCCCCAAGATTTCCCTGAGATTTCTCCATCCATTGCTTCCCAACTTATTTTTTGCAGCCAAAAATCTCTGATACTTAAAGGGATTCAGAACCAGCTAAGGAAGCTGGTGTGTTAAAATATCTTGTTCCCTGGGCTTTTGCCGAGCAGCATATGGAGCCTCTGTTTTAAATTATTTATTGACCTTTCCTTAGGCTGTTGCACCTTTCCTTCCAACCTTCAAGAGTTTTCATATTCTGTATATCACCCTCCTAGTAGTCCTTAGTTCTAAAAGTCAAGAAGACTGTTTGCATGACTCCCAGTCAAGGAATGGGGACTGGTTTGGAGCCCCACGATTTAGTCTGGAAAATGAGAAGAGCCTCACCTTTGAGCGTGGCACTGAAGGCAACAGATGGCCTTTGTCATCGGCTATAAATTGTGTATAACCTTCGCGGGCAGAAGGGTGCTATGAAGAGAAAAGATGGGAAGAGAATGAGGTCTTGACAACATGAGAGAAGGATGATGGTGGTGATGGTGATGATTTTGATTTCTTACCCACCTCACCTCTTCCCATGGATCGAGGTGGGGAACAACAATTAACAAACAACGTCAGTTAAACCACACCAGTTAAAACACACATCAATTCAAAAAGGAACAAGATATACAGTTGGCCCTCCATACCCACGGATTCTTTATCCATGGATTGAAGCATCCACAACCTGAAAATATTCCAAAAATATGTAAATTCCAAAAAGCAAACCTGATTTTGGCATTTTACATAAGGGACACCCTTTTACTATGCCACTGTATTGAATGGGACGTAAGCATCCATGGCGTTTGGTATCCAAATGGGCTCCTGGAACCAAACCCCAGCGGATACCAAGGGCCCACTGTAGACATATTAAAACCAGTCTATGTTTAAAATGTGTAATTTAAAATTCACAATTTAAAAATGATCTAGATAGGCCTGCCAGAAGAGATTAATATTCAATGCTGTTTTAAAATCAGATAAATTATCTTTCTGACAGTGCAAGATATCAATAGAATAACAGAATTGAAAGAGACCACAAGGGGAATCCTGTCCAACCCCAGTTGCCATGCAGAAACTCTCAATCAAAGCATCCTCGACAGATGGCCATCCAGCCTCTTTTTAAAGACCTCCAAAGAAGGAGACTTCATTACTATCTGAGTTTCACTGTTGAATATCTCTTACTGTCAAGAAGTTCTTCCTAACGTAGAGATGGAATCTCTTTTCCTGTACTTTGCATCCATTGCTCTGGGTCCTAGTCTCTGGAGTAGCAGAAAGCAAGCTTGCTCCTTCTTCAGTATGACATCCATTCAAATATTTTAAGATGGCCCTCTCCTCAAGCCCCACATTTCAAATGAGTTAATTCTGTTCCTAGCAGCTTTCTTCACTAACCAGCTTCTACAACCATACATAAAATACATAGAACTTGGAAATTCAATGGCATGGGCAATCCTGGCACTGGTATTCAATTATATACAGTATATTTTTCAAGATCTTGTTTTGGTTGCTTCACAGCTGTCCTTCCAAGTCTTAGGTGGGTTACAGACCGCCATTTCGAACGTCCTCAGGATGTCCCAGTTTGAAAAAGGGGCGTCTCTTCCAGATGCCCCTACTCCTATTATGGACAGAGTCCTAACAAATGGTGGTGGCCTTTCCACACGGCCGCCGCCATTTTGACGAAGTGGATGCTCTGCACCCGCACGTTGCACCCCAGAAGTGACGCCACGAGTGCGTGACTAGCACCTTGCGGTGTCTCTTCCAGGGCCCAGGAAGGAGCGCGATTTTCGTGCTCCTTCCTTTGTAGTGTCTGGGAGCCGCGCGGTTTGGACGTTGCGGCTCCTGAATGCTGCAAATGGCTGCGGTGGGAGACTGCCCCTTCTGGGCAGTCTATAACCCGCCATAGTCTTCTTTCAATTTCCTTACTGTAGTCCCCATTTAGACTAATGGCCAGTCAAGACTTGTTACCAATAATAACAAAAGATGTAGGGGGGGGGGAGACAATTTGAAGCATTTGAAAGGGTGTCAATTGAGGATGGTGCAAGCTTGTTTTCTGATGCTCCAGAGACCAGGACTTGGAGCAATGGATGCAAACTATAAGAAAAGAGATTCCACCTCCACAGAACTACCTGGCAGTAAGAGATGTTAGACAGTGAAATATGGTACCTCATAGTTTGATGGAGTCTCCTTCCTTGGAGGTTTTTAAGCAGAGGCTGGATGGCTGTCTGTCACAGGTGTATTTCTGCGTGGCGGAACAGGGTTGGACTGGATGCCCCTTGGAGTCTCTTCCAACTCTTGGATTCTATGATTCCAGGCGTGCGCTCTTTAGACCACCCCAAATCCTAATAAAGATCTCATTCGGCCCAAACAGACAGGCTAAAATAAAGCTGTTTCAGCTCACTTTGGAGGTATGCTGTTTAAATGATGCATGTGTCCTAAGAGGCTGGAAGCCACACCAAAGCCACACTCCAGTCCTAAGGACTGGAGCACAGCTTTGGCACAGCTTCCGGCCTCTTAAGATGCATGCGTCATTTAAACAGCATACCTCCAAAGTGACCCCAAGCAGCTTTATTTTGGCCTGTCTGTTTGGGTCCATTGGCTTCACAGATGGCCTACTACTCCATCCCACAGACACTCACCTCCTTAGTAACTCTGGGAAGGTTCCAGTTCCCCAATTTCCCGGGAATATAGGCATCTTCATACTGTAGAAATTAGAAGAAAGAGGGATGATGAGGAATGTGTAAGGAAGCACAGCAGATTGTAGCAGCAACAAAGCTAAGGAGATGCAAATCTAACCCACGCACAGCATTTCAAATGCTAAGAGGGGAGGTTCACTTTGGATAACGGAAATCATCTGGGGACCTTCCGGTTTTCCAAAACAAGGTCCCCAAGTCCCTAGCCCACATGGTTTCATAGAAGAGCTTGAAAGGCACTAAGGTCTAAAACACTGGAGAAATCGTCCAGTTTGAGGCTGCTTGAACTGGCCTGGCTCAATGCTAGGGAATTGTGAGAAGTGTAGTTTTGTCAGACATTGAGCCTTCTCTGTCAGAGAGGTCCAGGGCCACAATAAACTACATTTCCCTGGATTCCCTAGCACTCAGCCAGGGCACAAACTGGATTGCGTCTGCAGTGTGTTTTGGACCTCAGTGTCAGATGTTTGGGGTCCTGGATAAGGAAGAAAAGTGGTATACAAATTGCAGTCAACCTTCCACATTTGTGGCTTTGACTTTTGTGGATCTGATTATTCATGGATTTTATTAATATGTTTTCTCTAGGACTATATAGGTCCTCCAATGCAACTCTATGGTCAACTTTAAAAGCCGCACTGGAGGACCTAGAGATTCCTAGAGAGAACGCTGCGCTAGGCCTTTGTAGCTCCTCCAGCACAATTCTGTGGTCAATATCTGGCAAATGTTGGCCACAGAGTTGACCTGGAGGACCTAGACATTTCTAGTGAGGTGGTCTCTCAAGTAAAAACATGGTTGGCTCCCACATTTGTGGCTTCCACCTTCATACCTTCTTATAAACTTTTTATACAAAATACAAACTTAATAAACAGTTTTGGTGGGGACTGAAGTCTATCCTGTCTTATTGCAGAGCCTTGGAAAACCTTGAAGTCCTACAGATGTTGTGTTGTTGTCATTGTTGTGTGTCTTCAAGTTGTTTTGGGCTCAGGGCAACCCTAAGGTGAACCTATCCTGGGGTTTTCTTGCCAAGTTTGCCCTTGCCATCCTCTGAGGCTGAGAGAGTGTGACCTGCCAAATAGCAGTAGTAGTAGTAGTTACTGTTGTGTGCCTTCAAGTTGTTTCTGACTTATGACAACCCTAAGGCTAACCGATCATGGGATTTCCTTAGCAGGCTTCTCCAGAGGAGGCTTGCCCTGGCCATCCTCTGAGGCTGAGAGAGTGTGACTTGGCAAAGTCACCCAAGTGGGTTTCCCTGTCTGAGCTTAGATTCGAACCCTGGTCTCCAGAGTCATAATCCAATGCTCCAACCACTAGGCCAGGCTGTCTCTCAGCTCCCATCAACCCGTACCAATCTGCCAGGCCAGCTGGGGATGATGGGAGTTGGAGTCCTTGTTCAGGGCAATGGCCGACCAGCCCCAGCGCCTACCTGCCCAGAGCTGTAGTTCGATGCCATGCTGCCTCCCCAGGACTTTGTTTGGTCCGTCTCCTAGCAACAGAGAACAGTGGGCGGGGTTAGCGAGGAGGAGGAGGAAGGCGCCGAAGCCCCGCCCCCAGCGTCCTCCAGACTGGTTGGTAGTGTGCGCATGCGCTCTCTGCTTCCTGTCCTGTCAGCTCTCCTCCAAATCCAGTTGGAGCCCCATTTCAGTTCCCTGGCTCAGTCTAGGGGATTCTGGGAGTTGTAGTTTTGTCAGGCATTGAGCTACTGCAGAAATAAATCTAGTTTGAGGCTGTTTTAACTGCCCTGGCTGAAGGCTAGGGGATCCTGGGAACTATAGTTTGTTCCATTGAATCACTGCAGAACTAATCCAGGTTGAGACTAGGTACTATAACTGCTCTGGCTCAAGGGTAGGGGATTCTGGAAACTGTAGTTTTGTGTGATAATAAACCTCTCTCTCCCAGGATTCTCTAGCACTGAGCCAGGGTTTTTAAAGCGGTCTCAAACTGGATTATTTCTATAGTGCGGATGCGGCCTAAGAAGTGTGAATTTATATTTCTGGTCCAAAACACACTGCAGAAATAAATCCAGTTTGAGACTGCTTTAACTGTCCTGGCTCAAGGCTAAGGGATTCTGGGAACTGAGGCATTGAGCCACTGAAGAAATATAGTTGTCTCTCCATATTCGCCAGGGTTAGGGGCATAAATACCATAAATACCATAAATAAATAAGACCCCCATGAATATGGAAAAACCGCAAATAACAAAAACACCATGTTTTTACCTGAGAGGACACCTCTCTAGGAATCTCTAGGTCCTCCAGCGCAACTCTGTGGTCAACGTCCGACAGACACTGACCATAGAGTTACACTGGAGGAGCTACAAAGGCCTAGTAGAATAGTATCTCTAGGAATCTCTAGGTCTTTCAGTGCAATGTTTAGTTAAAGTTGACCATAGAGTTGCACTGGAGGACTTAGATATCCCTAGAGAGAACATCTTAATCAAATCCATGAATAATCAAATCCGCAAATATCAAAGCAGCAAATATGGAGGAATGAGTGTAATCCAGTTTGAGACGGTTGGAAACAACCAGAAGGCCCAGAGCAACAACCTGGGCAAGTCACACTCTCTCAGCCTCAGAGGAAGGCCATGGCAAACCTCCTCCAAAGAAACTTACCAAGAAAAGCCCCCAAAATAGGGTTGCCATTAATTGAAAATGACTTGGAGGTACACAACAACAACAACAACAACACAAAGCATTGCAAGAGTGGAGCAAGAGGAGAACCTGTCCTGATACAATAAAAAAAAGGTGTCTCCTGCCAGTTTCTCCCCTCAGTTTGGTCTCAATTTTGTCAAATCTCTCCCGCTGCAGCCTCTTTTTCCTATCCGCCATTTTGAGTGAGCCGCAGTCTGTGCAATGTCAATCCGTTCTTTGTGGGCTCTGCTGACAGGACTAAATTGTGTTTGTTTAAGAACAAATTAATTTATAAGGATAATGAAAAGCACCAGGATTGTGAGGCCTGTGCTTTTTCAGTGCAGTCGAATTAATGCTGCATTCCAGGATAGGAACAGGCCTTGTTTGCAAATGAATTGGGTTGCAAAAGGCTGCAAGTTGGCCCTGCTTTGTGTCTGTGTTGTTTGCCTTTTAAGTGGTTTCTGACTTATATCCCAGGGTTTTCTTGGCATGTTTCTTCAGAGCGGGGTTTGCCACATGGCCATCCTCTGAGGTTGAGAGATTGTGACTTGCCCAAGTTATTGCTGTTTTATATCTTCAAGTCATTTTGGTCTTTTCATAGCCATCTATTACAATACAATGGACCCTTGTTATCCACTGGGGTTTGGTTCCAAGATCCCCTGTGGATAACAAAATCCGTGAATGCTCACGTCCCATTAAATATAATGACATAGCAAAATGGTACATAGCTTTGGTCCAGATACTCTCCCATTGATCAAAGTAACTTTTTCATGAGTATGGAATATGGCATAACCCCATCCCATTTTTGTCTCAAGGAAATATGGTCAACTTATTACCATCTATTGCATTCTTCCTAGGAAATCAAACAGCAAGACGCATCCTGCATATGCAGCACAAGTGACAAACTTGGACCATTGAGGAAAGCCACACCTGCCTATGTCTGAGTATAATTAAAACACTGTGACACTTTCCGCTACTACAGTGCAGTTATTCCTGATTAAATTCCAAAGACTGAAGTTATTAAGTGACAAAAGGTGAGACATTATTAAATTCATCACTAATGTCAGTTCTGTCTGATTTCAGGAACTCACTGATGATTTATAACAGTTACGTTCAAGGGCTGACTCAGTGATGCTGGGGTTGGTGGTTGTGCCATTGCAGTCAAAATACTTTCTCCCCGCCTTTCAGACATACTACTCAGCTTCTCCATGGTGTGGATCTTATGTGCCCATATGTTGCATAGTGAACCCACATTTACAGATTTTATATGCCCTAAATGTTGCACACTCAGCCCATGTTTACAGATATCATATGCCCCAAAGGTTGCAAACTGGACCCACATTTACATATATTATGTGGCCCAAGTGTTGCACACTGAACTCACATTTACAAATCTTATATGCCACAAATGTTGCACACTGAATTCACATTTACAGCTCTTATATACCCCAAATGTTTAATAATAATAATAATAATAATAATAGGTTTTATTTATATACCGCCCAATCACTGGGAATCCGAGCGGTTTACAATAGAGTGGATAACAGACAGTTCCCTGCCCACAATCTAAAAGACACGACACAAAAGGAGAAGGGAATGGTGAGGGGGGGAGGGAATCAGGTCCAGCATTTTTCTCTCCCTCTGAGGCCTGGACCAAGGCAGATAGACCGGAGGGAGGGTTCTTCTTCTTCAGGCTAGCCCCTGATGGAACTGGGCCAGCCTACTCTCTCCCTCAGAGGCCGAAAGATGACAGTTAGGGAGGGAGGAGCCTCTGTCTTCAGGCCAGCCCCTGAATGTTGTGCACTGGATCCACATTTGCAAGTGCAAAAAGAGGAAATTGGTAACTAGGTGTGTTTCAGGTTGACAGGCTTCCTGTCCCTAAACTTCACATCCCAAGACCAAACACGGAGAGAGATGACTCACTTATGACATTATGAATTAATGCCTAACTGTACAATTT
>NC_056530.1:33238409-33261528 GCF_019175285.1 Sceloporus undulatus | reverse complement strand
TTTGCATTCACTTCCCATTTCTTGATACTAAAGGAGAGTCACATCCTTTGTGTCTCGTGTTGGGCAAGCAGTTTTCATAGTCAAAACCCAATGGGCAGGTTCAAACCATTGTTCTCATCCACAGCTGTATTGCTTTCTTCCCTCCTCACTTCCTTATGATTAAATTTAAAAATACAGTGGGACCCCGGTATCCAGGGACTTCTCATCTGTGGATTTAAGCATGCGTGGACAGCAAGACCTCATTGTCCCCAATGGCAGCACTTGCACATGGGTCATGCCGCCATAAGGGACAGCCCCATTGTCCTTAGTGGTGGCGCGTGCATGTGGCCGCACCATCATTAAGAACAACGGGACTTCACCTGAAGCCCCGTTGTGTCTAATGGCAGCACACGCACATGCACAAGCCACCATTGGGGACAAAGGGGCTACCTGAAGTCCCATTGTCCCTAACGGTGGTACGGCTGCGCGTGCACACGCCACCATAGAAGAACGGGACTTGAGGTCCCACAGATTTTGGTATCCGTGGAGGGGGGAATGGATCCCCTGTGGATTATTATTATTATTTATTATTATTATTATTATTTATTATTTTTACCAAAGACTCACTGTAATTGGCTCTCCTTTCCCGGGCTTGCCATCCGTGGATGGAGCATCCACAGATGGCCCCTGAAACGTTGTTCCCAGTGACAGTGCATGCATGCAGCCGTGCCAAGGTGTCGCCACATATTGCATCCATTGGGAACTCTAAATTAAAAGCTAAAATGTAAACCATGCTTCTTAGCCATACTGCAAATGGAGACCCTTTTGAATTCCCCATGACACGAAGGCTGAAATTCAAAGATATAGCCATGTTATGCAGAGAGATCTTCTCACTCCCTTTGAGACCAACTGAAAGATAGAAGTTGGCAGCACGAGCTTCGTAGACTTCAGTCACTTCCTCAGGTGGATTGGTGGTGCATGTGGTTTCAAATCACTGGAGAAAGTCTAGGATAGCTCATGCTGCCAAATTTTTTCATTAGTCTCAAAGGGCTACAAGATCTCATACACTGACAGGGAAGACATGTCCAGGAAAAGGAGGGCACCTGGTCACCCTGCTGCACGTGAAAGGAGACACACATCCCTTGCTCGCTGAGTAAGAACATGACTGGGAGGAGAACTGGGTGGAGGCTTGCCAATTCACCTTTGGAGTTGGTTGTAGTAGCAAAGGAGAGGAGTGCCCTGGCAAGAGCAGGTCAAAAAGTTGCTTGGCACCCAAGAGTTTTCGCCAAAGCCCCACCTACAGCTTCTTCTTGCTGCACCGAAATACCTGGGAACGATGGCTGGGAATTGGAGATGCAACTCTCCTTTTATATCTAATGCCAGTAAGGTGAACATAAAGTTGACCACACATGTGACATTTTGAACAGTGGCATTTGGAGGGCACGGTCCAGGCCTGATCAGTTTTGGGATGGAGATGGTCTTATAAATCTGTTTGATAGTCTAGGACTGAAGTTGGAAAGCGAGGATTGCGTGAAATCGGGCTTTAGGAGGAGTGAGTGTTTTCCCTCTGTCCTTTGCTGGGTTAGTTTTAGAGTGGCTCCCAACTTTGGTCCTCCGGGTGTTTTGGATTTCAACTTCCGGAAGCCCAGTCAGTTGGGCCAGCACTCAGGAATTCAGGAAGCTGATGTCCAGAACACCTGGAGGACCAAAATTTGGGATACATTTAGCCCAAGCCCTAGGGTCTAAAATATATTGTACTTGGATTTCAGCACTAAGGGAACTTTGGTCTCAAATGTTTACATTCTTCCCCTCAAGCCTGAGTATATGTAATCTAGGTTTGTGTGTGATTTTTTGTGTTGTATTTATAGTACAGTTGGTCCTCTGTATCCACGGATTTTTTTTATCCATGGATTCAGCCATCCATGACTTGAAACTATTTTTAAATGTATACATTCCATAAGCAAAACCTTGATGGTCCACCTTATATAAAAAGCACCATTACTACATCATTGTATTTAATGGGACTGAGCATCCATGGATTTTGGTATCCACGAGGGCCCACTGAATTGTATTTTAGCTGTTAGTTTTATGGTTTTCTTTTTTTTATTGTGTTGTTAATTGTATTTTATGTGTATGTACCCCACCTCAAGCCGTGAGAGTCAAAATTATGTATTATTATTATTATATAATTATTATTATTCAATATGGCATATATCTAATAAATAAATAAATCTGACCATATATCTAGTGCCCAGTATGACATGTGGTTTGAGTGCTGGACTACGACTGCTGAGACAGGGTTCAATTCCCCACTCAGCCACAAAACCACTGGGGGACCTGGGCAAGTCACACACTCGCAGCCAGGGGAAGGCAGTGGCAACCCCCTCTGCTAAACCTTACCCAAAACCCATGATAGGTTTGCTTAGGATTGCTGAAAATTAGAAATGACTTGAAGGCACACAACAACAACAACAACAACAATTATAAGCAGATAGATAGATAGATAGATAGATAGATAGATAGATGATAGAGCGATCTATGTGTCTGAGTGCCAAGACATAATCCACTTCTGAAAGCGTGTCAAATGTGGCTAGTGGAGGAAGAGCCAACCGCATTGTGTCTTCTGCATGGTTGAAGGTTGGATTGGATGACCCTTGGGAGTCTCTTCCAAATCTAGGGATTCTGTGATTGTAAGAAAAGGAGATTGAGTTACTCTCTGAAGTGGGATGTGGCCACACATTTTGAAAGATTGTTTATCCTCGGAACGATAGTTAGATTCTTGATATGCCACTGTCTTGTATTTAAATCTGAAGAATGTTGTTTTCCCCCCAATTAGCAATTGTGCCGGCTGTCAGGATCAATGCAAAGGACGGGAAGTGATGTCCTTGGCCAAGGGCAGTCAGTCAAGTTGGTCGGTCCTTATGAGCTGGAACCTCAGGACCATGGTCCAACAGCCTGGACATTGAAGGGACGCAGAGAACTCTGATCCTACCAGTCTCTGACACGTGGTGAGTAGCCCTCTTTGCAGATGGATATGTATGTGAATGGTCTTAAATACGTGACTTGATATGGTGTCCTACAGTAGTCTGGCTGCATCCACACTACAGAAATAAACGGTTTGACACCACTTTAACTGCCATAGCTCAATGCTTGGAATTCTGGGCATTGTTCATAAAAAATCATTTATCTATTTGCTGATAAAAACAGGAAAAATGAGAAATGGTCAGGAAATGTTGATTTTAACCCCAATTAGAAGTTCATAACCTCAGGTGGTGACCAGAGTCCTCCTTTTCCAGAACGTGTCCTCCATTTCATCCTTCTGTCCAGGAGGAATTCCCAATGTCCTCCATTTTGGGTGTGATGTAGAAGCATGGATTTATATTTATATTATTTTAGCTTTTCTTTGGTAGTGTCCACCATTTTTCTGGAATGGCTTACATTTTACGGTGCCTTTCTCTTTTGCGGTGAGGACATCTGGTCACCCTGACAACATTATATAAAGGAACACATGCCTTTGTGCCTCTAAAAACTATGGCATTCATTTGTCTATTCAGCAGCGTTCTCTGATTCTGCCCAGCAGACCTTAGCTACCCATGACCAAAAAGTGATCCATCCTGCTACAATATGTACAGCGGTTTGGAAACCAAGAAGGAGCACAATATTTAAGTAACTATCAGAACATGGTGAAGGACAACGCAGTTGGCCACCATTTTGTCCTTGCTGCTCAGGTCTGCAACAGCGAGTAACTTTGACATGCCTGATCCGAGCAAAATGATGCTTCCAATCAACCTGGACAATGTTCAGATTTCCGACTCAGCAACATGAATGTAAGGTGAAGAAGAACTACACTGGGCAAGCCGCAAAGTGACCATCATGGTACTTGGTGAGTCCTGCTCCTGAAGAAGGAGACCTTATTCAGAGTTAAGCTCTGTTTTGCTTGAAGAGGCCATGGCTATCTCAAGGATAGAATCTCCAAGACTGAATACTTTCAGATAGGACCTCCTCATATCAGTCATTTGTGTGTACAGTTGTTATTATCAGTCCAATAGTGTTAGATTTAATGCACAGAGATGCAAGGAGTAAGGTCGAAGAATAATAATAATAATCAGTAAATATCGTTTTTGTGCAAGACATGTTCCAAGATGGAAGGCAGCAAAATGCCTGACAATAAAATCTGTTCGGTGCTCTAGTGCAAGTCTTTTAAATGACATACATATGGGTACTAAAAAAATAAAATTTTCAGATATCTCTGTGGCCCATGATCTCTTACTGTTCCACTTCAAACAAGGACTAACCCAAATATTTTGCTTTCTGAGGCATCAAGGGTTCCTCCTATTATTCCAGATACGGATTGCTCCCACTGCAGAAATGATCCAGTTGTGACATTGCTTTGCCATGCGCCATGCTAAGGATCTGGGATTGTAGTTTGTTGTGGCACCAGAGCTCTCAGCACAAGAGGCAAATGTCTTGCAAACACAGATTTCAGAATTCATAGCATGAGCCATGGCAGTTACAGAGGTGTCAAACTGGATTATTTCTGCCGTGCAAATTGAAGCAGCCACAAGAGACGCTGGAAAGGAACACAACATCACCCACGCCTGATGCGGCAGCAGCGCCAAGTTGAGGGTGAACACGGACAGTTTGCTCGTTGCAAACATAGCTTCTCTCCTCAACTAGAGAGGAACAGATCCCAGAGGACTACAGGAGGACAACCACTAAGTTGCTCCAACCTCTCTCAGCGAAACTACCTGCTGTAATTTTGGAACTCGTTCACTATTCTCTGTTTAACTAACCACATAAAATTTTTCTCTCCTTCTTTCAGAGAAACACATCTGTTCCCAATGCTCCACGTTCCAGGGGAAGGTTTTTTTTTAAAAAAAAGCCGTGCGGCCACTGAAGTCAACTCTTTGTTTGTGCACCCAGAAGATCGGATCAACTCCCCCTCTAACTAACCAGTGGGCCAAAATGCGCATATCACTCACATGGGAACTTGACCCCTGCTCCTTACTTACACCAATGGTAAGAAAAGACGTTGTGCCGTTGACTTAGGGCGGCAGTGTTGCCAAACTTTGTCCTCCAGGTTTTGCGACTTCAATGCCCAGAAGGCCTAGCCCGTTGGGCTCCAACTGTACAGGAATCGCGGGACCTAAGGTCCAAACATCTACGAACTACCGTTTGGGACCCCACTGACATAGTGAGAACATCAACTGCGGTTGCCTTAAGGAACAACTCCAGTCTCCACTGCCCTTCTCAGGTCTTTTGGTTGTTACAATCTATCTGTGACATGGTTCCTCCTCTTTCCTGCTGTCTGTTGAGTAAAAGTCCTTTCTGATTAATCATGCCATCTGGTTATTGGGACAAACTTGATAGCTCCCGTTTAGTCCATTTGGGGATCTGTTGATAGTTGAGCTTGAGAATAGAGTTCTGCATCACAGCTGATTGTTTAATCTATTTACAAATTTCTGTTTTAGTATGCTCCTAGTGTCTCCCTCCTTTTTGATCCTAACTAGAATCAGCCATTTCCCTCTCCACAGTGCTATTGAATGTCTCTTTGCTTGGAGAAGGGTTCTGCGATAGTATCACTTCTCTTGGCATGTTTTAACAGCTCTTAGTTTTTTCTAGTTCATACCTTCAAAATGTTGGTGCTCTGACTTCTAGAACGGGGAATCTTGATCAATAACTCTTTTCCTGTCGATTCACCATCCAGGCTTGAAAATTCAAAAAATATACTAGGTTCCAGAAAGCAAACCTTGATTTTTGCAATTTTATATAACAGGGCACCATTTTACTATGTCTTGAGAGAATGTGATTTGGAGCATCCGCAATTGTTGTATCCATGGTTGGGTTCTCAACCAAACCCGACCGATGCAAGGCCCACTGTATAACGATTATTTTAAGAACATACACAAGTTAAAAATAAACAAACAAAGCACACACCCCAATATTGTATATTAAAAGCGCGGCACAAACAAGAAAGCTATTTGTTGCCAATGAAAATGAAAGCAAGGAAGGGCCAGACAGCCTCCTGTGGTTCCAGAGATGGAAGTCCTTATCGACATGTCCCTTACCAGAAACCGCAATAGTGATGGACTAGAGAAAGCGGTCCCCTGTAAATCTTAGGACCCTTGCAGGTTCATACTGGGGGAGGGAAAGGAGAAGGGAATGGTGAGGGGGGGAGGGAATCAGGTCCAGCATTTTTCTCTCCCTCTGAGGCCTGGACCAAGGCAGATAGACCGGAGGGAGGGCTCTTCTTCTTCAGGCTAGCCCCTGATGGAACTGGGCCAGCCTACTCTCTCCCTCAGAGGCCGAAAGATGACAGTTAGGGAGGGAGGAGCCTCTGTCTTCAGGCTAGCCCCTGAATGTTGTGCACTGGATCCACATTTGCAGGTGCAAAAAGAGGAAATTGGTAACTAGGTGTGTTTCAGGTTGACAGGCTTCCTGTCCCTAAACTTCACATCCCAAGGCCAAACACGGAGAGAGATGACTCACTTATGACATTATGAATTAATGCCTAACTGTACAATTTTCTTTTGCATTCACTTCCTATTTCTTGATACTAAAGGAGAGTCACATCCTTTGTGTCTCGTGTTGGGCAAGGCAGTTTCATAGTCAAAACCCAATGGGCAGGTTCAACCATTGTCTCATCTCACAAGCTGTATTGCTTCTTCCCTCCTCACTTCCTTATGAATTAAATTTAAAAATACAGTGGGACCCCGGTATCCAGGGACTTCTCATCTGTGGATTTAAGCATGCGTGGACAGCAAGACCTCATTGTCCCCAATGGCAGCACTTGCACATGGTCATGCCGCCATAAGGGACAGCCCCCATTGTCCTTAGTGGTGGCGCGTGCATGTGGCCGCACCATCATTAAGAACAACGGGACTTCACCTGAAGCCCCGTTGTGTCTAATGGCAGCACACGCACATGCACAAGCCACCATTGGGGACAAAGGGGCTACCTGAAGTCCCATTGTCCCTAACGGTGGTACGGCTGCGTGCACACGCCACCATTAAGAAGAACGGGACTTGAGGTCCCACAGATTTTGGTATCCGTGGAGGGGGGCAATGGATCCCCTGTGGATTATTATTATTATTATTATTATTATTATTATTATTATTATTTACCAAAGACTCACTGTACAATTGGCTCTCCTTTCCCACGGGCTTGCCATCCGTGGATTGGAGCATCCACAGATGGCCCTGAAACGTTGTTCCCAGTGACAGTGCATGCATGCAGCCGTGCCAAGGTGTCGCACATATATTGCATGCCATTGGGAACTCTAAATTAAAAGCTCATATAAATGTAAACTCATGCTTCTTAGCCATACTCAAAATGGAGGACCCTTTTGGAATTCCTCCTGGACAGAAGGCTGAAATTCAAAGATATAGCCATGTTATGGTAGAGAGATCTTCTACTCCCTTTGAGACCAACTGAAAGATAGAAGTTGGCAGCATGAGCTTTCGTAGACTTCAGTCTACTTCCTCAGGTGGATTTGGTGCATGTGGTTCAAATGCATCTGAGAAAGTCTAGGATAGCTCATGCTGCCAAATTCTTTTTCAGTTAGTCTCAAAGGGGCTACAAGATCTCATACACTGACATGGAAGACATGTCCAGGAAAAGGAGGGCACCTGGTCACCCTGTCTGCACGTGAAAGGAGACACCATCATCCCTTGCTCGCTGAGTAAGAACATGACTGGGAGGAGAACTGGGTGGAGGCTTTGCCAATTCACCTTTGAGGAGTTGGTTGTAGTAGCTATAAGGAGAGGAGTGCCCTGGCAGAGCAGGTCAAAAAGTGCTTGGCACCCAAGAGTTTTGCTCCAAAGCTCCTCACCTACAGCTTCTCTGCTTGCACCGAAATACATCTGGGAACGATGGCTGGGAATTGGCAGATGCAACTCTTCCTTTTATATCTAATGCCAGGTAAGGGTGAACATCAAGTTGACCACACATTGTGACATTTTGAACAGTGGCATTTGGATGGCACTGTCCAGGGCCTGATCAGTTTTGGGGATGGAGATGGTCTTTATAAATCTGTTTGATAGCTAGGACTGAATGTTGGAAAGCGAGATTGCTGAAATCAGGGCTTTTAGGAGGAGTGAGTTTTCCTCTCTGTCCTTTGCTGGGTTATGTTTTAGAGTGGCTCCCAAACTTTGGTCCTCCGGGTGTTTTGGATTTCAACTTCCAGAAGCTCCAGTCAGTTGGGCCAGCACTCAGGAATTCAGGAAGCTGATGTCCAGAACACCTGGAGGACCAAAATTTGGGAATTACATTTAGCCCAAGCCCTAGGGTCTAAAATATATTGTACTTTGGATTTCAGCACTAAAGGGAACTTTGGTCTCAAATGTTTACATTCCTTCCCCTCAAAGCCTGAGTATATGTATATCTAGGTTTTGTGTGTATTTTTTGTGTGTATTTATAGTATAATATACAGTATATATAGCATAGTACAGTTGGTCCTCCGTATCCACGGATTTTTTTATCCATGGATTCAGCCATCCATGACTTGAAACTATTTTTAAAATGTATACATTCCAATAAGCAAACCTTGATTTTGCCACCTTATATAAAAAGCACCATTACTACATCATTGTATTTAATGGGACTTGAGCATCCATGGATTTTGGTATCCACGAGGGCCCACTGTATTGTATTTTAGCTGTTAGTTTTATGTGTTTTCTTTTTTTAATTGTGTTTTAATTGTATTTTAATGTGTATGTACCCCACCTCAAGCCTTGATGAGAGTCATGAAAATTATTATTATTATTATTATTATTATTATTATTATTATTATTATTATTATTATTATTATTATTCAATATGCATATATCTAAATAAATAAATAAATCTGACCATATATCTATGCCCAGTATGACATAGTGGTTTGAGTGCTGGACTACGACTCTGGAGACCAGGGTTCAATTCCCACTCAGCCACAAAACCCACTGGGTGACCTTGGGCAAGTCACACACTCTCAGCCTCAGGGGAAGGCAGTGGCAAACCCCCTCTGCATAAACCTTGCCCGGAAAACCCCATGATAGGTTTGCTTTAGGATTGCTGTAAATTAGAAATGACTTGAAGGCACACAAGAACAACAACAACAACAACAACAAATTATAAGCAGATAGATAGATAGATAGATAGATAGATAGATAGATCTATGTGTCTGAGTGCCAAGAGCATAATCCACTTCTGAAAGCTGTCAAATGTGGCTAGTGGAGGAAGAGCCGACCGCATTGTGTCTTCTTGCATGGTTGAAGGGTTGGATTGGATGACCCTTGGGGTCTCTTCCAAATCTAGGATTCTGTGATTGTAAGAAAAAGGAGATTGAGTTACTCTTCTGAAGTGGGATTGTGCCACACATTTTGAAAGATGTATTATCCTCTGGAAACGATAGTTAGATTCTTGATATGCCACATGTCTTGTATTTAAATCTGAAGAATGTTGTTTCCCCCCCAAATTAGCAATTGTGCCGGCTGTCAGGATCAATGCAAAGGGACGGGAAGTGATGTACTTGGCCAAGGGGCAGTCAGTCAAGTTGGTCTGTCCTTATGAGCTGGAACCTCAGGACCATGGTCCAAACAGCCTGGACATTGAATGGACGCAGATGAACTCTGATCCTACCAGTCTGGACAATGTGGTGAGTAGCCCTCTCTTTGCAGATGGATATGTATGTGAATGGATCTTAAATACGTGACTTGATATTGTGTCCTATCAGTATGTCTGGCTGCATCCACACTACAGAAATAAACCGGTTTGACACCACTTTAACTGCCATAGCTCAATGCTGTGGAATTCTGGGCATTGTTCATAAAAAATCATTTATCTATTTGCTATAAAAACAGGAAAAAATGAGAAATGGTCAGGAAATGTTGATTTTAACCCAATTAGAAGTTCATAACATTCAGGGTGACCAGAAGTCCTCTTTTTCCAGAACGTGTCCTCCATTTCATCCTTCTGTCCAGGAGGAATTCCCAAATGTCCTCCATTTTGGGCGTGATGTAGAAGCATGGATTTATATTTATATGAGTATTTTTAGCTTTTCTTTGGTAGTGTCCACCATTTTTCTGGAATGGCTTACATTTTACGGTGCCTTGTCCTCCTTTGCGGTGAGGACATCTGGTCACCCTGACAACATTATATAAAAGGAACAGCATTATGCCTTTGTGCCTCTAAAACTATGGCATTACATTTGTCTATTCAGCAGCGTTCTCTGATTTCTGCCCAGCAGATCCTTAGCTACCATGACCAAAAAGTGATCCATCCTGGCTACAATTATGTACAGCGGTTTGGAAACCAAGAAGGAGCACAATATTTAAGTAACTATCAGAACATGGTGAAGGACAACGCAGTTGGCCACCATTTCGCTCCTTGCTGCTCAGGTCTGCAACAGCGAGTAAACTTTGCCATGCCTGATCCGAGCCAATATGATGCTTCCATCAACCTGGAAAATGTTCAGATTTCCGACTCAGCAACATATGAATGTAAGGTGAAGAAGACTACACTGGCAAGCCGCAAAGTGACCATCATGGTACTTGGTGAGTCCTGCTCCTGAAGAAGGAGACCTTTATTCAGAGATTAAGCCTCTGTTTTGCTTGAAGAGGGCCATGGCTATCTCAAGGGATAAGGATCTCCAGACTGAATACTTTCAGATAGACCTCCTCATATCAGTCATTTGTGTTACAGTTGTTATTATCAGTCCAATAGTGTTAGAATTTAATGCACAGGAGATGCAAGGAGTAATAGTCGATAATAATAATAATAATAATAATAATAATAATAATAATAATAAGTAATAATCTTTTTGTGCATACATGTTCCAAGATGGAAGGCAGCAAAATGCATGACAATAAAATCTGTTCAGGTGTCTAGTGCAGTCTTTTAAATGACATACATATGTGTACTAAAAAATAAAATTTTCAGAATATCTCTGTGGCCCATGATCTCTTCCTGTTCCACTTCAAACAAGGACTAACCCAAATATTTTGCTTTCTGAGGCATCAATGGTTCCTCCTATTATTCCAGATACAGATTGCATCCCCACTGCAGAAATGATCCAGTTTGACATTGCTTTGCCATGGCTCCATGCTAAGGAATCCTGGGATGTGTAGTTTGTTGTGGCACCGGAGCTCTCAGCAACAGAGAAGGCTAAATGTCTTGCAAAACTACAGATCTCAGAATTCCATAGCACTGAGCCATGGCAGTTACAGCGGTGTCAAACTGGATTATTTCTGCAGTGCAAATGCAGCCACAGAGCGCTGGAAAGGAACAACATCACCACGCCTGAGGGCAGCAGGCCAGTTGAGGGGAACACGACAGTTTGTGTTGCACACATAGCTTTCTCCTCAACTAGAGAGGAAAGATCCAGAGACTCAGGAGGACCCACTAAGTTGCTCCAACCTCTCTCAGCTGAACTACCTGCTGTATTTTGGAACTCGTTCACTATTTCTCTGTTTACTAACCACATAAAATTTTCTCTCCTTTCTTTCAGAGAAACCATCTGTTCCCAAATGCTCGATTACAGGGAAGGTAGCCGTGGGCCATGAAGTCACTCTTTGTTGTGCCTCAGAAGCTGGCAACTCCCCTCTTACGTACCAGTGGACCAAACTGGCAGATCACCTCCATGGGAACTTGAACCCTGCTCTCACTACACAAGGTAAGAACGTTGTGCCGTTGACTTAGGGCAGTGGTTGCCAAACTTTGGTCCTCCAGGTGTTTTGGACTTCAACGCCCAGAAGGCCTAGCCAGTTGGGCCAACTGTCAGGAATCCGGGGAACTCAAGTCCAAAACATCTAACGAACTAACGTTTGGGAAACACTGACATAGGGAGACATCAACTGCGGTTGACTTAAGGAAACATCCAGTCATCCACTGCCCTTCTCAGGTCTTTTGGTTGTTACAATCTATCTGTTACATGGTCTCCCTCTTTTCCTGCTGCTTGTTGAGTAAAAGTCTTTTCTGATTAATCATGCCATCTGGTTATTGGACAAAATACGATAGCTTAAGTTTAGTCATTTTGGGATCTGTTGATAGTTGAAGCTTGAGAATAGAGTTCTGAATCACAGCTGAAATTGTTTAATCTATTATCAAATTTATGTTTTTAGTATGATCACTAGTGTCTCCTCCTTTTTGGATCCTAACTTAGATATCAGACATTTCCCTCTCCAAGTGCATATGAATGTCTCTTTGCTTGGAGAAGAGGTTCTGCTGTATAGTATCACTTTCTTGGCATGTTTTAACAGCTCTTAGTTTTTGTCTAGTTTAATCACTTCAAAATGTTTGGATGCTCTGAATTCTAGAACGGGGAAATCTTGAATCATAAATCTTTCCTGTCGATTCAACCATCCATGGCTTGAAAATATTCAAAAAATATCTAGGTTCCAGAAAGCAAACCTTGATTTTTGCCATTTTATATACAGGGCACCATTTTACTATGTCATTGTATATAATGTGATTTGAGCATCCGCAGATTGTGGTATCCATGGTGGGTTCTCAAACCAAACCCGACCGAATAGCAAGGGCCCACTGTATAACATTATTTTAAGAACATACACAAGTTAGAAAATAAACAAACAAAGCACACACCCCAATAATTATATATTAAAAGCTTGCACAAACAAAAAGCTATTTGTTGCCAATGAAATGAAAGCAAGGAGGGGACCAGACTAGCCTCCTGTGGTTCCAGAGATGGAAGGTCTTTCACATGTCCTTACCAAGAAACCCTGCAATAGTGATGGGACTAGAGAAAGCTGTCCCCTGTAAATCTTAGGACCCTTGCAGGTTCATACTGGGTGATAAAGCCTATATAGTTCATCTTTCAACTGTTTTTAGTTTTCATATAGTTTAATCACTTTCAAAATGTTTGTATGCTGTGAATTCTAGGGCTGGGAAAGCATGATATGTATGTAAGGAAAGTAAATTAGTCAAAATGGCTGAACTGGAAAAGTTTTGATAAATGCAAAATGCATTGTCTCTTGCAAAGCTTGGATCTACCATAGTTGGTCTTTCTCTACAGGTCTCAATCCTGGTGACATCGTCATTAAGAACCTCTCATATGAACACGTTGGCATGTACCAGTGTAGTGTGGCCAACAAAGTTGGATATGCTCAGTGTGTGCTGGAGATCACTTTTGAAAATGGTAAGAGAACTAATAGAATCATAGAGCTGGAAGAGACCACAAGGGCCATCCAGTCCAACTCCCTGCCATGCAGGAATAAAAGCATCCCCGACAGATGGCCATCCAGCCTCTGTTTAAAGACCTCCAAATAAGCAAACTCCACCACTCTCCAAGGGAGTTTGTTCCACTGTCCAGCTTCTCTTACTGTCAGGAGGTTCCCCTTAATGTTGAGGTGGAATCTCTTTTCCTGGAGCTTGCATCCATTGCTCCGGGTCCTGTTCTCTGGAGCAGCAGAAAACAAACTTGCTCCCTCCTCAATAGGACATCCCTTCAAATACTTAAACAGGGCTATCATATCACATCTGAACCTTCTCTTCTCCAGGCTAAACATACCCACCTCCCTAAGTCCCTCATAAGGCATGGTTTCCAGACCCTTCACCATTTTAGTCAGCTTCTTTTGGAGATGCTCCAACTTGTCAACATCCTTTTTGAATTTTGGTGCCCAGAACAGCATCTCTTTTTTGTTTGTTTGTTTGCAGTTTTATATACCGTAATATCATATGACAATTTATCATTCTAATTTATTATACAGTAATCTGTTATGAACGTAAGCAATGCCAAGCACAATGTGCAAAGCCACAGGACTTGCTGAATAACATTTCATGCTATCCAAGGGAATGGTTTCCCTTTTCCCCTTCACTCCATTAATTACAAAAATTAAATCAATAATGCAAATAGCAAAAATATTTTTTCTCATCCTGCAGATTCCAGCTACACTGTCATTGCTGTGGGAGTAAGCCTTGGCTGTCTGCTAATCCTGGTTCTCGTTCTGTGTCTCGCTGTTGGACTCATTTACTACTTCAGGAGGAGCAGATGCAAGGAAGAAGCCAACCAGATCAGGTGAATTAAAATGGGAAAGAGTCTGTGCGGTGGGATAGCGTTTAGTATTAATAATGTGCATTATACTTATAATTAATTATAACTACAGCAAATTGAGTAGGAAGATAAAAAGTCATAAAAGAAGTTTTTAAGAGTCTGTATGTAGTTTTATTTTTACTGTTTTAATGTGTTTTAGTTTTAATTGTTTTAATATTTACTATTTTTAAGAGTTTTTATCTTAGAATAGAATCACAGAGTTTGAAGAGACCAGAAGGGCCATCAAGTCCAATTCCCTGCCATAAAAATCAAAGCATGGCCATCCAGCCTCTGTTTAATTGTATTTTATTCTTCTAAGGAGTTATGTGTTTTAATAGTCTACTGGTTTCATTCTATTTTAATGTTTACTTTTGTATGTTTTTAATTCTACTGTGTGTGTGTATTTTTTTTTTAATTTGTCCCAATTTTGGGGAAAGTGTAATACAGTTATCCCTCCATATTTGTGGCTTTGACTTTTATGGCTTTGGTTATTCACAGATTTGATTAATATGTTCTCTCTAGAAACCTCTTGGTCCTCCAGTGCACCTCTATGGCCAATGTCCACCAGAAGTTGCACCGGAGGGCCTAGAGATTCCTAAAGAGAACACTTTTCCAGGCATTTGTAGATCCTCCAGCAGATGTTGTCCACAGACATGTGCTGGAGGACCTAGAGATCCCTAGAGAAATGTTCACCCAAGTAAATAACCAGTATTGTTTAATTTGCAGTTTTTCCTCTTTCATGGGAGTCCTTTGCTCCTAACTCCAGCAAATGTAGGGAGCCTACTGTAATAATAATAACAACAACAACAGCCTTCTTTATATTACGTAGGATGACTTTTAAAGAATCCCAGCATAGCTTTTCTGAGAAGTTTTTCCTCTTGTTTATATAAAAATATAAATGAATTCTATTTCCTCCTTTCAGGGTTGATGCAGCTCCTCCACGGGACAGAAGCAAGAGCCCACAATCTGTTTTCGGCTACCTGTCAAACAGGCTCAGCTTCCAACGTGGAAAGTATGAATCCCCAAAGGAACAGGAAGGTATTGAGATTCTCTGCCCAGCCCAAGACCAAGACCAAGACCAAAGCTCCTCTGTAAATTCCTGCAACAAGGAGAGTGAGATCCAAAACAACAGTTCTGTGTTCGTCACCACGAAGGCCAGAGTTCATCATGCCCCAGTCATTCCTTCCTATTTACAGTCAAAATCTCGAGCCCAAACTTCCTTTCAGCCACCTACTATCTCCAGTCTTGGAGAAATTAACTCTTCCACCTTTGAACGGAATAGGACCCAGGCAAAGCGTCATCATCCTGGTCAATATGGGGATGTCTCTGTGATAGTGTCAGCTAATTCTAGAGAGGACCTTGTGGTCTAAGCTCCTCTGGCCGCTGATGTAAGAATGTAATCAGGGACATTAAATTTCATATACAGAGATGTACGCCGCTACAGAATTTCAAAGACATGAAGAAATGCTTTCCTGCTCTAGTAGAGAAACGTTTGCCGTCTGACTGAACTTACATTTCTGCTTGACCTTTTCCACCACGTCCTTCCTTTTTGTATCACTGTGTCCATCTGCTCAAATTGCATACTAGCAAGCTCAAGTTTCATGGAGAGGGCCAATTCCTCAGATTTGTTTTTCACGTGTGTTTTGTTTTTCATTTTTACCTCCGTATCATAGAGTTTGTATTTCACAAGGCTAATATGTCAATGTGTGTTCTAATATTTGCTGTATATACTTATGTATAAATCTAGAAATTTTAGTCGAAAAGTTGACCTGAGTCGACTTATCCATGGGTCAATATATGTACTGTATTTTAACTCTTATATTAAAAAAAAGAACCATCCACTGGTGAAAGGCAAGAGTGTAATCTGTCCTGGAAGCACTGACTCCCTTCTACTTTTTCATCTATCCAGGCTTTAATGTAAAGAAAATTAGTTATACCTGCTGGAATTTTATAAGTTCTTGGACATTGTTTTCCCTTGCTTCATCCTTTAGATCAGTTGTCCCCAACCTGTGGGTTGTGACCCCTTTGGGGATCGAACAACCCTTTCACAGGGGTTGCCTAAGACCATCACAAAACACATATTTCTGATGGTCTTAGGAACTGAGACACTGCAATTTTATGGTTGGGGGTCACCACAACATGAGGAACTGTATGAAAGGGTCGCGATATTAGGAAGGTTGAGAACCACTGCATTAGATCCTTTGTTATGTAAAATTTGAGTTTTACCCTCAACTTATCCATGGGTCATATCGAAATCCATAATTTTGGCCCCAAAACCTGCCCTCGACTTATACATGAGGTCGACTTATAGTCAAATATATATGGAAATGTTCTTTGCTTAAATAAGTTCCTTCTGTTAGTCTGGGAAACACGGAAATCCAGGATCTCTCTGGTTTTGATGATTTGCTCATGTAAGGATTTCTTTCACACCTTTTACACCAATGCTTGCATCTCAGATGGATGTATTTGAAACAGATGTCATTCCAAATTCAGATCTGTTTTATGTATTCATGTATAAGTCTAAAAGTTTTAGCCCAAAAAACCTGGATCAACTTATCCACAGGTCAGTGGAAGTGCTGTACTTTAACTCTTATTTAAAAAGGACACTTCTCTGAATAGAGTGGTGAAAAGCAAGAGCTTAGACTGTCCCAGGAGCACCTAAAAGAAGCACCTGATACTTGATACTTGGACTTTATTACGGTCAAAGACCAGCATCAAAAACAATACATAGAACACGATAAAACAATACATTGAAGTAAGTAAAAATACATATACACACCGAGCTACTAAAAGAAGCACCGACTGCCCTCTACTCTCTCTGCCACACCACTGTGTCTCACCTTTATTAAGCGAAATAATGCTACCATTATACTAAATTCAGCTGCAAGAGGGACTTACGTATAACTCTCATTTTGACTCCTGTTCTAAACTGTATTCCAGATGTAACAGTACAGAGGCTTTATTGAGACATTCAGTGTTCTTCGGCTAAGAAAAAGGCACTTAGCCTTACACCGAAACAGAGATCTTAATGGAAGTTCTCAATGGAAGTTACTCTCCTGCTGGGAATGGATTTGAAATTGTATTGCCTTTTTCATTGTTTTTTGTAGTAACTTCACAGTGGCTACTCGTAAATGAAGCATATAAATGCAATGAATAAATAAATATAGAACTTGTTGGGATGGAGAGACTATTGATTAGTTGTATGGAAATTAAAAGGGAAATATTGTACATTGCAAGAAGAAACTCCAAAGAGGAGGATAGGGAAGTGTTATGTGTTTGTTTTTTAATGGATGTAGTGTCAGGCAGCTTTTCGTAGTGATATGGTATTACGTCTTGTGAAATGTTTATTGTGCAATGTTTGTGATTGTTACTGTTATGTTATATTGTCTATTGTGAAGAAAAATAACCACACACAAAAAGATTTGATTGCCTTTTCCTGCCCCTTGTCCCCAGCCCCCACAGGTCCAAGAAGGAGGATGGTCTCTGCCTGCATTGATTGTCTTAACTGACCACAGAAGTAACTTCTTAAGACAAAATGGAGGCCTGTGAATCTAATATCATCACTATTCGTCTCCAGTGTGATTTGAGTCAAATATGATGATGTCTTTGCTTAGCAAAGCTTCAGAGGTTTGCATGATGCATGTAGTTGGCCAAATAAAGGCTTTTGGTTTTGTGCATTTTCTATTTTGTTTTATTTTACTGCATGGCAATATTGCTGTAGTGGTTTGAGTGTTGGACTATATGACTTTAGATATCAGGCTTGCCTGACAAAGGGGCTTTTGGCCTCACAAGGATGGAGATGTATTGGATTGCAAAGGAACTATCTTTTTTTGTGTTGCAAGTGGATGTTAAATTCCCTGGACTTTGAGAATCTTCCATTAGCTGCATGGCCAGAAGGAGGAGGCACAAGCCTGCAAGAGATACCCCTCCATACCATCTGAACTGAGAACAGAAATAACAAAATGCATCTTCAATTTGTTTCTGCTGTATGGGTTTTAACCCACTTGATCCAGTGTGTTAGATACTGGGTTTTTCCCCTGCGTCTTTTCTAAAGAGCCGCAATGATCTGAATTTTCGGTAGTGTGAGTACACTACTGAATTGATTCAGAACGCACTACATTGTTCCAGAAATGGAGGCGCCTCTATTTTAAACCGAAACGTTCAGCAAGTGTGAATGGCGACAGGGTTTAAAGGCCAAGGAGAGATTCGGCAACGTAAAACATAGCAGGATTGCATCAGCGCAAAGATCCAGATCTCCTCGGGACAAAAACGTAAGTGTGAATGCCACCTTAGTTGCAAAAAGTTGTACACAGTTTGATCACGTGTTAAGCCCTGAACTGTTTAATATTTCACAACTCCCCAAAACCCTATTCAGTTTTTCTCCCTGGCTGATTGTCCTATCTCTGTACATAACATTTTCCTGTCTCTAGCCCATCTTTCCATCCCTCTGCAATCTCTAGGGCTGCATCCACACTAGAGACGCAATCCAGTTTGACACCACTTTAACTGCCATAGCTCAATGCTATGGGAAATATAGCTTGTTGTGGCACCAGAGCTCTCTGACAGAGAAGGCTAAATGTCTCACAAAAGTACAGTTCCCAGAATAACATTGAATGATGGCAGTTAAAGTGGTGTCAAACTGGATTATTTTTGCAGTGTGGATGCCGCCTAGGCCATCTTTTGCAATCCTTTCAGCCCTCTCATGATGAGAAGAGCTGGCCAGCAGCGCTGTTTCAATGAAGTTTCCATCATTTCATGCAGTTTAGTTTATAAAAATGTGCCGATATCTCCAAATGTTTTAAGAATAATGTGTTTTAGAGATTTTCCTTCATTGTTTTTGTTTTCTTCCCCTGAAGCTCGCATATTTTTAAGTGTGGAAGGCCGAGGAGAATGTTGGGTTTGAAAAATGAACATTTTGGGAAAAGAAGCTGACAAGACTTCTTCCCATCTAGTGTGGATGTGCTTTTGCTATTCCACCTTGGACAAGTAACTGTCTTTAGTCAAACCTTATTTGGTTATGTTATAGCTGAACCACTTTGCTGTTGTAATAGTAAGGGATCAGGGATGATTTATTGAAACACAAAAATGTACAAGAGACATACAACTCTTCTGTGGGGGAATATTTCAGAAACAAAAATATCTCTTAAAGGAAATTAGCCCTTTATTCTATCCAAGAGGAATTTCAAAATGTTCACAATGAAAAGAACTTGAGACTGAAAATAACTACCATAAATGCAGGAGGAAGCAAAATGGATAGTGTTGTCCATCTTTTCTTGCCAATGGGTTCTGGATGGAAAGTTGGCAAGACTTTGGCCAACATCAGTGTCTCATGACCCCTGGATGCAATTTTGTTTCATTTGAAGATCTAATCCATGTTCTGCTAGAATGCCCCATGTATGATAGCCTTAGAATTGCATACATTGCATACATTGCTCCCTGTTAAAAACAACATATTATGCCAAGGTCTGTATTCTGCTATCTAATGTAAATCAATTTATATCCTTTAGAACTGCTAATTTTTTAGCCAAGTCTATGCAATTACAAGTCATCTAAGACAAAGTTGGGTAATGTCTCCATAGCTTGATAACCTTTTCTTTTCTAAATTGTTATACAATATTTGTTCTTACTTAAAACAGCCACATTTCACTTCAGATGATATTTCAGATGAAAATATGGATATGGAAAACAGCCGTAGGTATGCGTTAGCGGCTGCTTGCTTGTAACCCAACAATTTCTTCTCTCTCATGGCTGCTAGTCCCATGCCCAGCTGGGCTTCATATCAAAAGTCCTTGCTTGCTTGATGACTGCTTTGTGACCACCGTAGTCTTGTAACGTTTTGTGTTCCCATCCTTCCAGCGAACGCAACTCTGGTCTGCAGTGGGTGTGTTGAAATCTTGTTGGCTAGAGTAAATGTGAGACTGGCTACTCTGGTTCTTACGCTTGACGTAGGGAGAGGAGTCTGTTAGAGGATAAAGATCTCGTTGGGGGACATAGCATTGGTTGCATTGGTTGCCAAAATCACTTTGCTCTGAATTAGGTGTAGACGGGAAATCAGGGGACAGGTCGATGCTCATATCACGGTCAGGGGGAGACGTCTTCTTGACTTGAAGGGCGGGAGGTGCATACTTGCGGCCTTGTGTATACTGGCCATTCTGCAACTGATAGCCGAAAAGAGAGGAAAGGTTGCTACCTTGGCTGAACGTTTGGCTGCAAGGTCTACTCGGAGGAGCATTGGCATCCACGCTGGGAGAGAGAAGGAAATAGGTTATCATGAGTTAGAACAAGTCAACCAACCAGTCAACCAGCCAACTCCTTTCTTTCAGTTAGTCTCAAAGGTGCTACAAGATCTCTCTACATACTGATTCTATAGAATCATAGAATCATAGAGTTGGTAGAGATACCAAGGACCATCCAGTCCAGCCCCATTCTGCCATGCAGGAACTCTCACTCAAAGCATCCCCAACAGATGGCCATCCAGCCTCTGTTTAAAGACCTCTAAAGAAGTAGACTCCACTCCACTATAAATTAACATGGCTATATCTTTGAAGTGAAGAATACAGTCAGCCCTCCGTATCCACGGATCTTTATCCACTGATTCAAGTATCCACAACTTGAAACTATTGAAAAATTATATAAATCCCAAAAAGCAAACTTTGATTTCTGCCATTTTATATAAGAGACACCATTTTACTATGCCACTGTATTTAATGGGATTTGAGCATCCACAGATTTTGGTATCCATGGGGTTCCTGGAACCAAACCCTAGTGGCTACAAAGGGCCCACTGTACTCGATTCCATTTACTTCCCACTAATCCAATGGTGCCCAAACTTTGTTCCTCAAGGTGTTTCAGACTTCAGCTCCCAGATGCCCTAGTCAGGGTCATGAATTCTGGGCCCTGAAGTCCAAAACATCCAGAGGACCAAAGTTTGGGAACCACTGCTCCAACACACTCTCAACAGTTTGTAGCTCTGTCCTTTTCTGAACTTTCCAGGGAGTTCCTATTCGGGTTTCCCCCCATCGGCTTTATTTATTTGTTTTTCTGAAATTTTGGGAGTTTTTAGGCTGGCAATGACCACGGTTGTTAAGGAAGGGTTCTCCATCAGTTCTTGAACATAAAGACTGATACAGCATGTGTGTGACCCATTGGCCTCTTGCAACCTGCAGGTAACCCCATACACTATCCCACAAAAATGGCCCAAAATTATGTTTTCCTCTGAAAAATCGAAACTGGGACAATTTTGTCTCAAAATGCTCCCCGCTGCCAAATAAAACAAAACAAAAACTCCCAACCAAATATCATTTAAAACAGCCACATTTCACTTCAGATGATATTTCAGATGAAAATAGCGACAGGGCAGCTTGCAAGAGATCAACAGGTCCAACATTTTTCTTCCTATCCTGAATGTGTGTCTTTGTCCGCCAAAAGAAACTCACAGTTTAGTCCTTTGGTTCCCAAACCTTGGGCTTCAAGGTGCTTTGGACATCCATGTCCAGAAGCCCCAGCCACTTTGGTCAACAGTCAGGAATCCTGGGAGCTGAAGTCCAAAACATCTGGAGAACCAAAGTATGGGAACAAGTGAACTCTAAACTCCAATGGATCTAAACCAGATGTATCTAGGAGTCCCAGAAGCCTCCATGCCAGAACCTTCTGTTCAGAGAGATTCCTTCTGAACATAGGGTTTAACTGTCATGATTAATAATAGCCATTGAAAGTAGCAGGGCAGGTCCAAGACATTTTGCCGCCTGAGGCAAAGGGCAGGGTGGCACCCACTTCCTGCTCCATGTACGAGAGATGACTGGACTGGCAACTGGATATTTCTTCATCACTGGCAATGGGAAGGCATCCTCTGCCACACCCAAAGAAAACAGGATGACTGATGGAGCATGGGATGGGCTTTTCAACATACAGGTGGAAAAGCCCACTTCCCAGCAAATTCCATCTGAGATGACTGTCAATGGTTGGATTGCTGACCCTGTTTGAACCCCATGCAGAATGCCAGGAATGAGGCAGGCCAATTACAAGATACGATTTTAGGATTCTACAATAAATTGCAAGGAAATGCAAGGTCCTAACCAGAGCAGTGCTAACTGAAATCATTCAACTGACATCCATGTGCTAAAAGCATTCTTTAGGCTGCATCCACACTGCAGAAATAATCCAAGTCAACGCCACTTTAACTGCCATAGCTCAGCGCAATGCAATCCTGGGATTTTTGTACTTCGTGTGGCAGACAGAAAAGGCTAAATCGCTCACAAAACTACACATCCCAGAATCCCATAGCATTGAGCCATGGCAGTTAAAGCAGTGTCAACCTGGATTATTTCGGCAGTGCAGATGCATCTAAATTGAGATTTTATCCATATAGCTTCATGCTTGGATGATGACATGTTCTTCAATGCAAAGACTCAGGAAGACCACTTGTCCTTGACAATAGTAGATTTCTTTGACCAAAGGGTGCTTAGATATTATTATTATTTTATTTGTTTCATTTAACTTAAATACCCTGAAGGCACCAGATTCCATCTTGTCTTGGGAACTAAGCAGGATCAGCCCTGGTTAATACTAAGTGGGAGACCTCCTACAAACACCAACTATATTTCAGAGGAATGAACTGGCAAATCCCACCTCTGAGTATTCCTTACCTAAGAAAAGCCTATGAGATTCAAGGGCTCACCATGAGCTAAAAGCATCTAAAAGAACACATGAGCAAAGGACTATCTATTGCACTTCTCTCCCCAAACACATTAAAGGCATGCAATCCATTGTTGCAGACTGAAATGCAGTCTTTTTTCCCCTCAGAAGCAATAAACCTGAGTCTGGGGTACATCAAGTCAAACGTGGATGGGTTCCACGTTGGCCATATAGCAAGGTATATAACATCCAAAATCCACAAAACAATGATATCTTTATTGGACCAGCCACAATGCACAACATGCATGTTGCACTATACATGCAATGTAGACTGTATAATGCAATATACACGCATATACAATACACAAAAAATATACATCAATATACATGTAACATACATGTATGTTCAAAGATATAGTCATGCTGGTCTGTGGAATCAGTACACAGAGAGATTTTGTAGCCTCTTTGAGACTAACT